>NC_042306.1:2568160-2868160 GCF_901000725.2 Takifugu rubripes
AATCTTAGTTCGCTCTTATCTCTTATGTTTGAATTCCATCAGTATCTGTCATCTACACTTAATTGTCACTAACAGTTTTTCCACTTGTCCAAGTCACCTTTCACTGACCGGACATGCTTCCGATATCCCTGCGAGCTGAGGCAGCCGCTTTGCTACCATGGCAGGATTCGAGGTTTGAAAAGGGCTCTTCTTACACCCCGCAAGAAGCAAAGTGTTCCGCTCTGCATTTTGGTGAAGTCACAAAGCATGAGCTCATAGCCTTTAGCAATTGTGTTATGACATTCGCTCTAAGTTATAAGGCGTCAAATGGTTTGATTGAGACTTTGGCTCAAGTCAGACATAATTCAGAAACAAAAACTGAAGGTCTGACTTTCATTTGACTGCTGTGGGAATAAATCTAAACAGAAATAAATCTCCTCCTGATGATGAGGATGGGTCTGTTGGCCAGACCCATGGAGCTTCATCTTCAAAGTTAGAACACCACGCAAACCTCTCCTGGAAACCAGTTAATCCCAGTGTGCATCAGATGTCTCCCAGCACTTCGAGAGTATATAGTGAACTACATCAACTCTTCACAAATGTTGCTCATTTTCTGTACCTTCTCAAGGCTGCTGTTGTTTTGGATGAGCTCTCCAGTTTTTCCTGGACTTTTGCTGAAGACCACAGTGCAAGGAGACACAGTGTCTCCTCCCTAAACCACCGCTGTCTCCATTTGGAATCAGTCGAGCAAATATCTTCTTTATTCTTCTGCGAATGATTCAAATGACATGATACACGGTCATCTTGGGTTTACTGGGGCCATGGTCACAACAACCATTCCCACATCCCCAGACAGAGGCACCAATTTGTCCTCGACCCAAAAATCCCACTGATTCCTTTTGACACATCTATATATATGAATCACAACTACTATTAGATGGTGAAGATGAATATGGAGTATGATTCATACTTCCCAGTTTTGGCATTGCCAACTTTATTTGCTCATTAAAGGCCTTGCTTGTGATCCTTTTCATGGACCCTGAAATGGTTCCAATATATTTCCAAACAGGTGGAGAAAGTTATGAGTATGGGTGGATTTCCTGAGGAGAAATGTAACGTAGAGCAGAAAGGTAAAAAGCGCGACTGTTTGAAGGATCAGGCATTTTTCCCCCCCGTTTGTAGTAAAACAGTGGAATAATGTAACATGACATCATTTTGTTTTGGGTGGCCTTGCATTTTCCTGCAAAAAATATAAAGAGTAGCTGCTCAGGGAATGGTCAGACATCATTCATTTCTGCAGAGAAGCTTTTTCCTTGCAGCCGTTCAGATTTTTCCGTGAAAAATGTGTTTCTCAGAAGGATCATGTTAGATATGGTTAGAAAGAAGGTGGATTTATATGATAAAAGGCTCAAACTAAGTAGGATTTTTTTTCTTGCTAGTTGCAGATGGAGCGAGCCGTCAAGTAGCAACTCGACAGTTGCAAACAACTGACGTCTCAGCCCGGGACACGACGGGGACAAAGGTGACTAGAGTTGGTCAATGTCGGGATATTTCACAAAGTAAAGACAGTTTACAGTTAAAGACTGTGTCACCAAGTCATGGCAACAAAACCAGACATGGAGGATATACAGTAGATTATGTAAGGGAAGAGCATCGCTATATATAAAACATCCAGTATGTTACTGGAATATAAAAACAAACTGGTCAGATCCAGAAATTGTCAGGTACATATGGGGAATTAAAGTCCAGTTTTAGGGGTAATTTTCTGCATTTAAGTCTTTTCTACGTTTTGATCATCATTAGCTTTTTGCGGCATCATGATGACACAGAGCTTTCTATATTGATTAAAGGCTTGTTGTCATTCCTTTACAGCATCTGGTGGAAATATGTCAAGGTCGGCGCACTTTTGGCAAAAAAAAATTAGCGTGACACTGTTTTTTTGCTTTTTTAAAATATGTGAAGCCGCTGCCAGGAGACACACAAGCAAACTCTCAACCCCGCTGGTGAATGCGAGAGCGTCTCCCTCTCCCTTGAACGCTGGCACGATCTCTCCTGTCAAAGCAAATGCGAGTCTCTTGATGTGGTCTGTCATTTCCTCCGAGCTGGCGTTGCTACAGTACGAAGGTTTGAGGACTGTGGGAAAAACCAGTGCGAGCGAGAGGAGAGGAAATGTGTATTTATCTCTGTTGGTGGGGCACGATTTCCACTTTGATCTGTCTGCAGAGCAGCGCGAGGATCTCCTTGCAAGCGGCCGAAGCCGTGAGGTCACCGTCTCAGCCCAGAGAGATGCGGAGGAAGTGCACAGGTTAGCTGCAGCAGGTGTAGTCAAAATAAAGCTTCTCGCAGCTGCTAAGTTTGTTGACATCAATTACAGCATGAACGGTCGACGCATCGCCCCCAACAGCAAAGCTGCAGACTGCCCTTTTTATCCAAATCAGATATCAGTCATCAACGGCAATCACGAGATTAAATGATTCGATATGACGAGATCGGTGCTGTTCAGCTCAAATGAAACCTGAAGACGAGTTCATGGGGGAGATTTGCCTGTGCAGGATATGATATAATGGGGTTTGGTCTCCAACTATCCATCTTCTATCCATGTCCAAATCTTAATCACTGAGCAAACAATCTTTTATTTGTACTTTTTTTTTTTCTCCCTAGGATGGAATGACTGATTAAATGATCTATTTTCCACTGTCTGGAAAAAGGCAAGCATAATTAAAGTACAACGTCACGTTGACGCCTCCCCCGCCGCGCAGGATGTGTCGACATGCCATCGTGGGACATGTGGCAGAAATATGTTCACTGTAAGTGACTCATTTTCCATATATTGGCAGCAGTAGATTGATCTGGTATTTGAGAACGATCACATGCGTCTCTACTCAGGATTTCCAGCGGCGGGAAGACCCAAAGACTTTCCAACTCCTGTGTGCATGGAGGAGACTGTCAGTGAGAGTGCGAGTGGCACATGCTCGAGAATGCCGGCCTGGGAGCAGATTAGCGGCTCCTGTGTCTATCTGGTGCTGACAGTTCACACAGGCCTTTTTTCCACTGCTCCTGGGTGTATCAACACACACAGTTTCCCTTCTCAGAGGAATCTCTCACAGCAACAGGGCTAAAAATCTGAAGGCGTTTGATATACGGGACAACATACTTTGAAAGGGTATATTGTTAAATATATCAGACTATATATGTGGATGCATCTAGGCAGGGGTCAGCAGCCTTTGGTCCCTCAGCAGCATTTATAATCTTCTTTCATTTACTTCAGCCGTGCACCATCTCAGACACATTTCCCACGCTGGGCGCATCATGTGGCCACGGCGTACGTCATGCACGGCCGACTTACCCACATTTTCTACCGTGGCGCGTTACTGATGCGTCACCGCTAATTAAGAACCCGAGTCTGACGCGTGGGTGGCTCTTTAGTCACGGATCAGCTCGTTACACAAAATACATGACTGAGCTACACACTGCCTTAAAACACAACACAACTGTGCTGGGTGGAATTTCTAGTTCTATAAAAATTAAAAAAAGCAGATTACTCAGCTCAAAAGCTGTGTACAGGGTCCTTTAACTTTGGTTCTGTGGAATATTAGTTTTTTAGCTTTGGTGTGCAGTGCTTTTCATGGTCATAGCTAAAAATGTATTTAGATTAACTAAAACGACTCAGAATCAAAGAACAGGTAAATAACACTCACCCAGAGATCCTCAACCAACTGGTGAAAATGGAGGCACTCAGCAGGACCTTTAGCCATCTGGGGTAATCTGAGGAATTATCCCCAGCTGAGCTGAGAGGCAGATGGGGCAACAGCGCAGGGCAGCCGCAGCTGGTGATGATCAATTAATTAACATTCTAGGACTCAGCATATATTCTATATATTACATAAATAGTCTCATCCAATAATGTACTGATGTAAAAGTGATTTTCAAAAGGATCTGTGACCACAGAACCTCCATACCATCATACTGTTCTGCGGATGTCTGAGGAAAAGCCCAACTCTTTTAGAAATGTAGAAAACTGCTATTTCACTATACTAGATTATAAACTATATATATAAAAAGATATAAATAGATTATCCCAAAGAGTCAACAAGAACTTGCTTTTGTCTGCACATGTTTTCTCCTTTAAAGAATAGGTAAATAGAGAAGGGCCTTGAAACCGCAAAACATGCTAATTTAATTTACTTGATAAACAAAGTCAAAGTGCCCAGTGAAGTTTTTCATGTAAACACATAAAGTTTCAGTTTACAACCAACATTACTCACCAAGGCACACTGCTTCTAACAAATGTGTTGAGTGCATTTACATCCTCATAAAACATCTGAAACCTGCATCGTACACACACATACACACACACACACACACACACACGGACCCTTCATCACAAAATGTTCTTTATCATAAAGATTCCTATATCTTATTTGTATATGACCTGAAACCTTAAAAAACGGTGTGAGTAGATACTGTATATGTTTAATACAGTATTAATCCTGAATTGGAAACATTCCAGACTTGGAAACATCCGGTTTCTGTATCCTAATATGAGCAACTTCTCAGCTTTGACTACAACCAGACATCCATCTGCTTCTTTATCTTTATTAATGATGTCCCTTCCCTTTCTGTCACATCAGAGGAACTCATTCATGGTTCTGGTGATAGCAGCGGCCATTAGGACGGCTCAGAGTGTGGGACCCCATCTGGAGTGTCTCACACAAAAGGCTCTCAGGCCACAGACGCTGCTGAGCCACCAGCAGAATTCCAACAGTTGTCTTAGAGACACAAAAGTCTGGGAGCTGTACTGTTTGAGACGAGAGAACAGCGACAGACATAGGGGATTCATTTTAAGAGGCTGAGCGTCAGACCCTTCTTAAACAGGGAGGGGGGGTTGGGGGTGGATTCCAGTTGTTACTGATTAAATGCATGAGAAATAAATGTTAGAATGAGAAACTTTGACAGTGATGGAGGGCTGGGAAAAGAAATTTCCATCCCCAGTCACGCACAGTAATGTCATAACTTTCAGCTCCACGTAGATTAACAATCCCAGCAAGCTTTGCAGAGCAGGTTCAGGCACCTGACGTCACGTGGTGGCGCGGGAGTCAGGCCTTTAATATAGAGTGGCGAGGGTGTGGCGCGTCGAGCTCGGAGACCATTAAACTGTCACCACTCTATTTCTGCAGAGGGACTCCCCTGCAGCACTGGTAACAATGAGATTTCAGGTTTGCCCCTTCGCTATGTGTGTGTAATTAAAAGCCAACTTTGCAGCTACTGTTGAAGTACGTCGGTCGCATGTGCCTTCGCGTGTGCATATCCGCCCGATGAGGTCGATAACGTGGCACACACACGTAAATACCTGCAGAGTTTAACAGACCGAACTTGTCAACGGACTGATTGTAAATCTACAAGTCTTAACTAAAGCGGAATTATAGCCCTTCACAAAGAATAATTAATACAGACTAAACATAATTGCCAGGTGTGTGTATCTTGGTTTCAGAATGTGCTGCCTGGTTGCCATAGCGGCAAATGTTTTTGTGTTAATCACTGTCAGCTTACCAGTTTACAGCTAACTCAAATCAAGGGTTTCAAAGAAAACTGAAGATTTGTTCGTGTCACCGTCTCATTTTGAGTCGTGGGTGTTAACTAACCTTTAATTAAGTCATGAAAGGAAACGCCGATGAAAATAGAGCCTGCTATGTATTTATGACACAATATTTCCAGGGGGGGAGGAAGATAAAATAAAAATATTAATCAAACTTAATCTGACTAATAATATAGACAGAATTCTCCTCAGGCAGGGCTGCCTGGGGACAAGACATTTTTCATAATTATTCTCTGCTTACAGGAAACTAATTTTTATGGTGGGAGTTTAGGGCAAGTCTGGCCTGGAGCACACAGCTTTTACACCATTTGTGTGGTAGCCTGTGTTGTTGACGCGCTGCGTAGCAACGGAGTAGGGAGATACAGTAGCACCACCTTGTGTTGTGCTACAGTCAAAGAGCTGCATTAAAAATAATAAAAGGGGATCTTGACATGTGAATGTATTTGTTTGCGTGGACTGGCTATGCATGCGCGTTAAGATTGTGTAAAATAAACCCCAAAAAAGACCAGTGTTCATGTAAATACCACATATGGAATCTAGAGAATGGTTGTCTTGTATGAGGTGTGTTTATACGTTCACATCAATTAACAGTCAGTCGTTAAGAGCTTTTTGCTAGGTAACATTGCCATGTGATCAAGAAGGGAAAAAATCCCTGAATCATGTCCGGATAATCTGATTCAACCATTCCTAAAACGACCACTTGCATTAGTTTTGTTTGTCTGAGAGGTTTAGTCAGCGTATCTCTCTGTCCTTTATACAGTGTGGACAGAGTAGAGATGAGTGGATTATCCTGGCTGTTGTTCACGCCAAACTTAGCCAGGACACTCGTGTTCTGGCATGATTCTATCCTGCTGCAGATGTCTTCGATATTACCTCACTGCGAAGAACTCGGCTTCCCCGGCGAACAACTCTAGCTGGCTGGATTATTGGATTGTGTTTTCACGGATGATCAGTGGGGAGCTTTCTACTTCGAAGGCCTTTGCAATCCTCCTCGGAGCCAAGTCAGCCCAGCGGGTCCCCCTGAGGTGTCGCTCTTCTGCCTGCAACCGTGTCCCTCTCTCTTCCTCTTGAGTTGTGGCAAAGGTGTGAGGGAAGAGAAATGATCAGCAAGGGGAAGTTCAAGTGCTGCAAAATCGGAGGAACTCACAGTCGGTCAAAGTTTCTGCTGCTCTAAAGCTGCCGCAAATGTGGTTGGCGTCGATGTCGGCCTCTGATGCTTCACTGTATATCGCACAAATGCAATTTAGCGATTGGATTTACTCTTTGCTCATTTTTTCCATTGCGGCTCATCGGGTACCGCACTCATAAGAGACCTTGTGCTGTCATGGTGGAGGCATTATGATGCCCACGTGAACTCTCCCAGTGGCAGAATATACAGTAAACCTCGTCCCAAATTATAAGCATGTGAGAGACAGCCTGGAGATGGAGGCTGTCTCCAAGGTCTCCTAACTGCTTGAATCTAAACTTAAGGTCATTCCTCTGCCGCTCCACCAATTACCCATGCACGCAGCTCTGCGGAGTGTCAGCCAGACGCTTTGGCTCAATTGTTCCAGAACATCCTCTTGTGGGTTTACATTGGAAGTATTTACTGGCCTCAACTGACTTTTTCTTTCTTTTTTTTTCATCAAATAACCCGCGGACAGAGGTCGCGAGGAACTGGTTTCGTACAGCCAGTTGCAATAAGTGGCTAGTAGACATAAATTTCAATTGTGGTGAAATTTGTTGACATTATTGTATTGTATTTCTTTCATTTCATCCATCCTAAAGGGGTATTCGGGAACATGTCAAGAGTAGGATGTCTAAAACAGCTTCATATCTCAGAGGAAATGTGTAATTACTCTCTGATATTTTCTCAGGGATGTTACCGCGTTTAGCATCCTAGACATAGTGTCATTGACATCAGGCACATATTTGTAGACACTGTTTGATGGGGTGAGTCATGTCATGACTTGACTGTATTCATGTTCCGTAACCCCTGGTCCCTGCAGAGAATCTCATTACAGGGAAAATTATGGTAATTTTTTTTATTTTTTTTTATTTCTAGTAGGGAGGAGGAATCTAGATATGTCAAAACCACAGGCAAATATCGTGCTGGAAAGTTTGCACAGAGGAAGTAACATTAATAAGGAGACATAAACCACAAAGGCTGCTGTGACTGCTACTTTGAGAGGAAATCCTGACAACATCTGCTCACTATTTGGATCCACAGTAGATCATATTTGTGGTGCGAAGAGGAAAAGCTGAGTGACAACATAACTTTATTGCCCCAATCCAGCTACTGATTGAACCATTTCTCATGCAAAACACTTTCATAGATTAAAAATATCATATAAATTTAGCTCATCTTGGATGAACTTGACAGAACTTGTTACACCATTGACTTTCCTTTAAAGGAGCCCCGACTCTACCAACCAATTACCAGTTCTACCAGATAGTTTGAACCAGAATGGGTGATACATTTTGAGAAGAATTTCACTTGATTACTGTCCTCAGTTATACAGAAAATCAGCTGCTTCCATAGGCTGTGTAGAGTACAGTAAAAAGGTCGGCATAAAACCAAAAATCTCTGTTCCTTTTGGGAGTCCCCAGACAGAGCTTATCCATTTTGATTTATGGAGAGGAAATTGTTGAGGGTGGGCCTTTAAAACCCATGTCCCTCCCTTCCACTTTGCTGTGGCAGTCTTATATATAAGCTACAGCCTAAACCCAGATCAATGGAGGTCATCATCTGGGGCAGTCAGCTGGAATTCTTGAATTACCATCTGGACCCAACATCGAAATACTCTCAAACTCAAAAAGACCTCAGATTATTAGTTCTCTAGAACTTCTATTGATGGAAATAAAACTCAACTAGGTGAAGCCATAATTTGAGAGCAGCTTTTTTGTCATCAGAAAGTCAGCATGGCTACCACAGGTGTGCTTAATATGAGACAGTTCCTACAGGTGAGAACTGACATCAACACCAGTGACACAAGTTCACCCGCTTGCTTCTCCAGCTCCTAGGTCCTTCATGAAGAGAACAAACGATGGCTCCAATAAATATCCCAAGGTAGCAGGCTGAAGAGACTGGAGTCGAGTCAAAGAAGAAAACCAAAGTACCCCAGAAGAGAAAGAGGGCAAAAGAAAGAGCAACTGGTGGATAAAAACTGTACAAGAAAAAAAAGGAACAAAAACCTATTAAACAATATCATTTCATGTTATGCTGTTCTGAGAAATTAGGGATGTTTTTGGAGTTTTAGGCAATAACATGCTGAAATAAGTATATATACTGTATATATAAATAGAGATCAAATATAACTATCTTATAAAACACATATTAGTACATTTCCATCACATGTTGGTTAATTCCAACTCGTTCTCCAATAAATCTAGATTAACTGGTCGTAGGTCTCTTTAAACAGATGTTTTCTGGCTGATTTATTATGAGGAATGCTCCTGTTTAAAGAGGTACAGTAAGTAATATTTAATGAGATGCCCTTCTAATTTAGAGATTGAAACTCACCACTAATTACAGAACACCGCCGTTGCTTATGGATCTCCCTCGAGTCCTGGAAACCACAGCGGAGGCGACGGGGACGGAAAGTGACGCACTTTGTCTTATATATAGAAAAAGTGATTCCGGCTCTCGCTCTCACCAGAATGGAAGGAATGTGGCGATAGATCTACACAGAGGAAAAACAACAGCTTCCAGGTTTTATTTGAAAGTGAAATTGTGAAACGAGCATATTTGGTTAATAAGTGCGTTCCGCTTCCCTCACAACTCAACCTCTTCTGCTGATAACCATTAAAATGGTCATATCAGACAGATTTAAAACAGAATAACATTGCTTTTAATCTGAATACAATATTTACCATGTAAAAAAGGAGGAAGCGCCCCGTGCTTGACAGGGTCAGTGCCATTTGACCTTAAAGGGAGTGTGAGGAGCCAATCAACCTGAAGAACTGCAACACATCAAAATGACTGGAGAAAGGATTTTGGAATAAGATTGTGTGTCCCGAGGTGATTACCTGTGGGTAAGATCCAGGCTCACACCCGGTGACTCCAGGGAATAGGTGGGTAACAGAAGATGGATGGGATTGTTGGATAAACAGAGGTGCATTGAGAAATGACCTCACACTGGCTTCAGTGCCCTGATGGCTGACTTGAGGAGGCAGTTTTTGCGAATTCCACAATATCATCGGTGCGAAAACAGGTCCGTTTCCACCAGGAGCCCCTCGGGAAGCAGGGAGACAGGACATGTCGCGGAGTGAAGAACATGACGATAGCAGCAGCACTCACACAACCTTCCCTCCATCAGTGCCCTGACATAATACAGGATGTGTTGAAAAAGGCTGACGCACGGCGCAATAACTGATGTAATAACAGTTAACACTCTAATCAAAGAGTGTTACGCCACTATTACATCCCAGAGAGCAGTGCCAGCTTTACATCTAAGGTGACGTCAGAGTTTTATTGTACTTGATGTCGATCCCACTCCCATGTTGAGTGTATTCTTGTTTCGGGTGAACGTATTGAACTGTATATCTCGTAAAAAAAACACATTGTTATATCACACTATCCTGTCTGGAATAGTTCCCCGGGTGGTGTCGGGCTCCTCTCAAGGCACGGACGCAACCATTCAGTGTCTCGGATTCTCAAAACATTGGTGCACCGCAGGTGCGAGTTTTCCATGCCCATTAGCGACCAGTCTGCCCACAAATTTTCCATCAAAACAAACTGTGCACATCCAAAAAAAAAAAAAAAAAGCCTCGTATGAAAAGGGGAGCACGTCTTTGATGTGTGACGCTTTGATTGAGACGAGGCAGCAGCGCCGCGGCGCTCCGTTTTAACGGCTCGGTGGTTTCCAACGGTGAAAGGAGATTCCAGAGCGATGCTCAGAACACCAGATTTCCTTAAAGAGGAAAAGTAAACTGGCTCCTCACACGTCATTGATTTGCATGGCTTCATTCCCAATTGGAATTACAGTTTTTCCTGCTTGTAATGGACCCGGAGGTCAAAGGTTCACTCTGGTTCTGGGTGCCACTCGTGCGATTTTGGACCCAAGTTCATTAGCCAGCTCACGTATGGCCGGTCTGGGTAAACATCTGGGAATCTTTGTTTCACCTTCTCGATAACTCACCAGGCTACAGCCTCTGTGTGTACTCAGTCTTCTCCAATTACATAGTCGCTGGCTGCTCCCCTGAGGTTACGTGGACGACCATTTGGAATTGCGGAAGGAATTTCCACAAAATAGGTGTTGTCCAAAAATTCCACGCCATCATGGAAACAACCCACAAGAAGAAAAAGTGATGGACGGGGAATGGAGGAGTGTGCATCTGGCCATACCTTCTGTCCAATGAGACTAATATTTTTTAGTCGTTTGTTAACCTTTCATCTGATAAATCTGGAATCATTCTGGAAAAATTCAGAAGGAAAAACAATTCAATTGAGCTGTTGGACAGTGAGGGAACATTGCAGTTTCAGTTTTAAATCAAATCAGGTCTCCAGTCAAAGCTGGTTAAGGTCTCTGTTTTTATTGACTTGTAAAGTTGGGGCCTATCATCCTAAAGTGACGGCTTCCACTTTGTCATCGCAAGCCCGAGCTAAAGTTTGTGGCTGGGAGATGCAGCAGATTCATGACTGACAGGGCTGCTTGCACCACTGTGGCAAGGCACTAGAGTTGAACATGGTGCCAGGCTCCGCCCCTCCCCCCCCCCTCCCATAGGGTTCACCCAGACGCCGTCATCCCGCTGAAATGTAAACCCCAGATTCAGCTGTGTTTGCTATGGTTGCCCTCACCCCAGCGAACGCACAATGCTGTCAATGCTACAACGGAAAGGGCAATATTTCAACAACAATATGTTTGGTCAGCTGCGGTGACATCACTCGGTGGTTAAACACACCCCACGATTGCTGGAATGATAATTAGGATTGTTGCAAGGTCCACCTTGACCCTGAATCCAGAGGGTTATGTCAAGTGTTCTTGACCTTGACCTCACTGGACTGGTTTTACCATCATTGTTGTTTCTGCTGCCGATGCTCTGATGAAGAGCAGGGCCTGGTGTACCCTGTTGTCTCTTATGGCCTCCAAACAAACATTAGATTAGCCTCAGCAATCCCCCGCCGGCCTGCTACCCTAATGGCTGTTTACTTTCCCGGGGAAATAAATAACCACGGAAGTCTATTTATAACCCGAAATAACCCCAATGTCAACGCCAGTGAGGGGAGCGTATCCAGAACTTTAATCAAAATACCCAAGCCTTACAATGTTTTTCTCCCCCCCTGCTCCTCTTGTCAACTCATGCGACCCGATGGAGGAGTATTTCATGTTGAAATATAAATCCAAACAGCGTCTGCAAGAGCTTGGGGGTCCATGTGGTGTGGCATCAGCCGGACGGGTAATTTATCGTGGGGCCTAAGTGTTTCCATTTGCAGTAAGAGCCACTAAAAACAGGCAGAGAGGAGGCTTCTGGGGGGCCTGCTTGTAAAAGTACCGATGCAGCACGAGCTGGCTACGGGCCTGACAACCTGTTTGCGGTGCCGTATATATGGCCTTCTAATGAATACAAAATCCAGTCATCACAAAACAAGCACTCCTCATGTTTCCCAGTTAAAACATTCAGTATAGATACATCCAAATAAAGCACTAAACAAACACAAACATTTCAGTAATTAGTGTAACGAAGAGCTCAGGTACAGTTGTTAGAAAAGGATTTAGCCAATGTTTCCGGAAAATAGGTCAAATGCACAAATAGAAGTATTTATTTGAACACACACAGAGTTCATTGAGTGCACATGGGACAAAACTCCTCACTCAAAGGGCAAAGGTCAAAATGTAAGGATTTTCTTATACGCTCTGCTGCCCTCTAGTGGTTATAAAAATATTGCCCTGTCGGTGATGATGGATAGATGTCTTTCTATAGATCTTATGTCTATCAGTATAGGCTGAATTATCTCACTGCCAAACTGTTTTTACACTCACACCTTTAAAATCGCAAAATTATCTACTAAAAAGCTAACAACACAACTGATTTGAGGTTTCCGTCTCTGATAGAAGATTCTCTTTTGCAGAGTTCACCTGGAGCTGGTTTATGACTGATACTACTGTGCAAAAACCTGGGCCAAGTTTGGTTTGGCTGTTCATACTCTGTCGCACAGCAATGAGAACAGTTTGCGAAACACAAGACACAAAAGTGTGCCTCAAAGACTGAGGAAATCATAACAATAAGTGCATGAGAGCATGATATCACCCTGCTGCTCAGCATCTGGGAAAGTACCATATTAACAGCCGTTCAGAGCACATTTACAGCTGGAATAAACAAGAGAACGTCCCGAACAAAAACACTGTACATGGAAATTTAAGTAACCGGAGAGTGTACGGCGCAGGTGATGCAAAGCTTGTGGGATCTTGAAGAGAAGCGCATCGACCATGAAGACAATGCTGAATTGTGTGTACTGCGTTCTGCTGGAGAACTCTCTCTCTCTCTCACACACACACACACACACACACACACACACACACACACACACACACACACACACACTGGTTGGACTCAAGCACTTTTGTTTCTGCAGCATTTTCTCCCAGTTCTGACATTAACCAACAGGCCCAATTTCCTGAAACCGAAAACCCCCTCAGCAAAAGAAAAGCCAGCAACACCTGCGTGAGTGAAGAGTGGGCCAGGACACGAGTCAGAAATCAGGCCATCAGACCGAGACATCATCTAATAAAGTTTCTCCATCAGCATGTCTGCGCCGTATCTGGGGTCATCAGCCCTGATTGACAAGTAGGAGCACCAGACACGCATGAAGTTAAGAGGAACACGTGGCTGGAGAGAATCTCAGCACGGACACAAAAACAATGAGTGTGCTGCTCTTTCACAATTTGTCTGGAGTCTCCCTCCACTGCCGTCACATGCGCCCACATTTTGTGGTGCAGCGCAAGCCACATCTGCCCTTGTAGCCCATAAAATTGCTGCTTTTGGCCAGGAGGAGTTGATTGATCGGCCATCAATGGAGACACGCTTCTCCAATGAGAGTAAACAGACTTGGAAGTCAAGGCCAGCTGAATCCCTCGTGTCTCCATACCATCCGTTAGGAAGGCAAAGCCGGATCTCATGTATCTGTGGTCAGGCGAGACCGCCACCACTTCCTCGTATTGCGAAGCTGCTTCAAAACCACGCCAGCGCGAGCTCTATTTCCCTAACCCCCCTTTCTTTCTTTCTTTTTTTTTTTGAAGGCTTGGAATTCACATAACATGTGGTGTTCTTCTGGGGTTCGGAACTTCCAAAATCACACTGTTTAGCACTGGACTCTGCAAAAATAAACAGTCAATAATGAAAACCGTTTCAACTGCACTTCTCCCCCTTTTATTATCTCCTGTCTGCGCTTTCAGGCTCACATCTTTCAAGGCTGGAATTGTTTGAAAAAAAGGTCCTACTAACTGAGACCAGACTGTTGAGGGAAGCCACCCGTCTCCTTTCAAACCCCTTTAAATCAGGCATTTTCCTGATTCATAATTAAGCGCTCGGCTGCTTGACGGGGCGGTCAGCTGATGCCAACCCTCCGTTTGCCAGCAGGATGTTGTAATAACAGAGTATATAAAATAAGCCACTTCCCCAAAGCAGCCCATGCTGAAACTGAAGCACTAATTAACATCCACTTCCAGTCTGGCCTCTTTTCTATATTCTGTTGCAATTTGTCACACAAGAGTTGAGCAAGATGGCTGTTGACTTTTCATTAGGAACCCAGGCCCAGTTCCAGGGGCTTCACCCAGCTTTGACTTCCCCGATCCAAACCTTGTTTTTTTGGCTAAAACACTCATTTTTATCAGGTCACAGCTATCCAGAATTAGGCCGATTCTCAGGCGACGTATTTCGGACCCTCTAAGAACTAAGTGATTTAAAGGATGATAAAAAGCCCCATTCTCAAATTCTCACATCGGTCTCTATTCAGGCCTTACAGGGGTACAGAATGTGGTTTATGGGTGGGCCTGAGAAAAATCTTACTGGGCCTGGAAGTTGAATCAAAAGATATAAAACTGGCAGCCTGGTGGGGAATTATAACATCTCTACTTTGTCAGAAGGCCGCCGCATGAATAATATCTGTAAAAGGAGAAGAAATTGTTCCTGGCATATCTATTACACTGTACCCCTGCTGTAGATCTGTGATTTCCCTTTGCAGACAAACCTGCTCCATCAGGATGTGGGGATCTTAGACACTGGGTGAGGTGACTTTATTTTTCTGAACCTCAAATCAAGACTCAAAGCGCTTCCAGAGTTTGTAGCATTTGTAAGAAATGAAACTGTCCAGCGGCTTACATCAATGTCCTTCCCGTTCCAACACTTTCAGCTTCTCCTATGGCTGAAAACGCCAGAATCAATTCCAAATTGGTTTCGTTCCACCCACCGATCTTGCTGAGACCTGGTTAAATGGGTGTTGAGAACAGGTTTTACGCACAACAAATGACAACTTTAGATTTTTATAACACTTCAATATGGACCGTTTGTTACCACAGACTTCAGAGATCTTTAGAAACAATAAATAACTCCATCGCTAAGAGTGCTGGGTGTGTTCGTGTGTTTCCTTTATTTGGGATTTCCCTTACATTTAGTGTTACCTCCTTAGTGACAGCAAGCTAATCACTATTTCCATAATATAGTTAAGATTTTTAGCCAAGCTCAGATGTAATTATACTGTAATAATCATAATGTAATGAGATAATTACATTTACAGATTTACCTGCCTTATTTAGATGGAAACACAGAAAATGCAGACTGTCATGTACAGCGATTAAAAGCAGAGAGGAAGTATTTTCTGGTCAATCTTGCACTGCAGCACGATACAGTACTTAATAATGTTTGTCAGTGTAGCACAATGCAAAATACTGTAAAACAGTAATGTTACGACGGAAATTGCAACAAATAATGGCCTGAAAACACAGACATCACTGTGAGGACACCAGAAGAAAATGTACTGGAAAACTTTTCACGGCTGTTTTACGACATCTTTGGAAATGACATGCAGGCTTTGACAAAGTCTTTTCTTCCTGAGCCCACACCCTGGCCCTCACTCAGCGGTAACTGATGTCACCTCAGACAGTAAAGAGCTATCGGCTTCCCTTTCAGCTGTCGAAGACGGCAAGAAAATTGGACTAATGTCCTGGAATCAGCAGCGACGAGCCAGCAAACTCAACTAAAGGGATTAGCATTTCTCTCACGTTTTGATAATGTACAAACAATAGCAGACGTTTGTGCTGTCTCCTCACTGAATCTGAACATTGTGATGCCTTTCTCTACTGTGTTCTTTTCGCGGGCCTTCCAGGGAGAACAGGGAAAATGTGCTGCGTACACGATCGGAGGGAAGAGTCCGAGATGTCCATTAAGTGCAAAAATGAAACATTATTCATTAAATCTAACTTGACTTAATGATAGCAACATCTGTAGCAAACATCATTTCCCAGAAATGCAGGACACATGAGCCTGTATGATTATATAATTAGAGCAAATGCAGAAGAAATCCTGCAACCAGGATTATGCAAGTCCCTACTGTTGTATTCCAGTCTTGACACAATATTGATCCTGTGAGGCCACTTTGTAATCTTACAGTCTCAGAAGGACACGGAAACTCGGCGCCTGTTGCACTGTCAGAGCTACAGCAGTCTCTTCATGCGGCAGGTGTGCTTTCCTATTTGCATGGTGGTTCGGTCAGTGGAGCTGGTCAGAACATCCAGAACCTCATCCTGCCGTTCCAGCTCCGTTTCTGCCTCCAGGGCCAAGTTCTTCAGCTGCAGCAGCATCTGCAAACATGCACAGTTTTTTTTAAAGGAATTAAAAAGCAGTCCCATCGTAGGGATCAACTTGGCAGCAAGACTGATAAAATCAGCTCAAAGGCTGAAACCAACGGAAAATTAGTGCGTAGTGTTGCTCGGTGGAAGATATGTAGTGTAATATCATATATGTGTGGGTTGAAGGTAAACAGAGACTAAAACTGTGTATGCTACGGTCAATAAAACAACTTAAATACGAAGATGTGCCAAACAAAACCTAATAAACCCCCCTCCAAAACCTACCACCGTGCTTTTTAAACCAATATTATGTTATGCTACAGACGTTCCTCTCAAACACGCAGGAGACGTCTCAGGTTTCGCTGCCGTGCAGTCAGACAATGCAAATGAGTGCAACAGCATTTCCAGGTGGCAGTTTTACAGTCATGAAATCACTACATTTACTCACTTGGGCCACTGATGGTTGAGTTTTTTTCTGAGAATACCTGACTGAGATTAGGTGTCATAGAAAAACACACAAAAAATGCATATTTTTAGCTCATGCTTATAGAAAGGTGAGAGGAGCAAAGTCATTATTAACTTCAAAATTAAATATTTAGTCTGGAACTAAGAGTAAAGTATAGGAGCTAAAATGTCTCCAACTCTTCGCTGAGTGGGGTATCGCCCAGAGTGCCACAAATAAAGACTAACGTTTTTATTGTTGAAACGTAATCATTACGGACCTTAAATGAAAATACTTAAAAAAGAGGAACATTTGTTAAAGAATTGGACGTGGAAACCAATGGTTGCCTCAGCACATCTAGACATTGATTACATTAAAGGCGAGCGTGAGTAACACAGGACAGAGTCCAGCCTGGCAAACAAAACACGATGAACTAGATGTAACTGACTGGCTCAAAACTTAATTTGTGTGTTGGAAATGTATTGTATTAGCAATAACTGCTGTCTCTAAGTTGTTACTGTGTACAACTGTTTGCCTGGTACCCAAAAGGTGACAGTCACTTAAAGTAATCAGTGAGTACATTTAAAGTGGGGCTGCACGACACGACACAAATGTCTCCTTTGTAAGGTGTCACACGTTATATTCTAAGATGGATTCTATGCATTCTCCTCACCATTTCTGTGATTTCTTCTGGATGGAAAACTTTTTGTAAAGGCTGACAAAATGAATGAGCTGGTTTCTTCCTCTCTTAAAAAGTGGACTTGGGTTTGTGGTCTCACTAAATAACATTTTAAATACACACAATATGAAATAATAACTGTGACAGTTAAATGTGGTTTGGAATGGAACTGTCAAACTACATGTTGCTAAAAACAAAGGGTTATTTGCTACTATATATATATCTTAAACAAACAAAAATGGAAAGTATAAATGTCACGGGAATACAAATCATTTGCAGCAACAGCTCTCACCTGTCTGAGCTCCTGAGCCTCAGTCTGGCTGACAGATGGCTGGAGGACAAGCTCTTGCAATTGGGACAGCTCTCCTGCAGGGACCTCCAGTGGAAGCTCTGACTCTTGGCATCTCTGCTGTAAACCTGAACCCATGGGTGGACAGAGTGAAAAAGTGCAGTGAGCATGTTGTTTATGGTGAAGCCAGACAGTAAACTCAAAGTATGGCAAATGAGGCAAGAAGGGCAAAGTGACTCATTGAAACACGTAAATAGCGATGTCCAGAATGTTTTTACACGTGGATACACCCCTTAGTGCAAACACACAAAGGCTGAAAAATTGAATTTTACTGCCACTTAGTGGTCACTTGTATGGACGACATGGAAAAAGGGAAACAAGACAGACATTTCCTACATTATCCTAACCTCACCTTTATAAAAGTCTGGACTTTCCAGATGACATGGGGATGAAGCTGGAGTTGTCCTGTATTCACACATATACTCCATCTTCTTTTTGTACTGCATCTCGAACACCGACAGTGCTTCTGGCATCTTTGCAGACAGTAATCTCCAGCATATATCTGGCTTCCCAATAAACCGTTGGCGAACAGTGATCTCGTATGGGCTGTGGACTTTGATTTCATCAACTTCGTTACGCTCAAAACGGTGGAGGAGCTGGAAGTTTTTGTCGTGGACCTCCAGCGAGGACACGTGCACCAGCAAGCATCCAGGTTTTAAGTCCGAGTCCCCACTTTTACTTACTACAGCTGGGATACTTGTGATGACTCTATTTCTACCAGATCCTTTGCTCAGTGCAGCAGAGGCGGTGGCAGCAGCTCTTGCAGCATCCTCAGCCTTCGCTTCCTGCTGAGCCCTCCATGGGAGCTTGCCAAAAGGCCACCAGGAGGGGGTCTCCAGCTCTGTCAAGAGTCTGCAACAGTAAACACAATTCAGGAATGGGTTATTTCATTGTTATGTTAGGTTTATTGCATGCTAAAAAGCTATAAAGCCAGAAACTGAATATATTCGGAGAATAATCAAATTCTTACTTGTTAGCAATGCCAAGGTCAGAGTCAATCTTCTCCAGTCCCTGCATCATATTGTCAAACTGTTCTCCTTGTTGGCCAAGAACTGTACCAGTGTTTTCCAATCTTTTCTGGGCCCCGGCCATAAGATTTATTAACTCCCTACCTTTAGAGACTTGACTTTCTGCGCCACAAGCTTCAGAGCTGGGGGATAGAAGTCGTTCTCTCCAGAAATGCTCGATCACATTGTAAACCACCACCCTATTGGGTTTGAGGGAACCAAACCAGTGTTTCACATTGCCCTCCTCGAGCACTGTCAGAGTGCTGAAAATGAAACTGGATGATTCCATCTTTAGCTCCATGATCCTGGAGAGGGGGAAGCTCACAAGGCTCTCTTTACTCTTAACAGAGACGAAGCGCAACATGGTTCTGGTGAGACAGAGGGTCCCGGTTTCCCATCGCTTGTCGTTGTTGATGTAGTAGGAAGCGGACCAGCTGTGAACAGCTACATCCCGGCTCATTTTGCAAGCAGTAACACTAGGATTCAGCTACAAGGTCAAATAATGTTACCACACACAAGCGCAAATCTTGTTTTTAGTCCAAAATTACACTATGAGGACACCGGTACAAGCATTATTTGTGTCCTGACGATACTTTCTTAACACTAGTAAGAGCACGACGCACCAGATAAGCAAAAGTGAAGGGTTCGCCGTCGCCGTCAGCACATAAGAATCGATGTTTCAATGCCGACAATAACATTGAAAATTAGCAAAGTGTAATGTAATGAAACGTAACACCGGTGGCTTCGTTTCAGTAATGAACATATACCGTAGATTGGTCACTTCCCTGCACGTTATCACATATTTACGTTCCACTTGATGTTTATTGCGGAAGTGACGTCACGACAGGGTACGGCCGTGTTTACTGTCCGATTTGAAAATCGATCTGTCAGGGCGAAAAAAGGTTGCCACGACGATTAGGGCTCGGAAAAAAACAGATTTTATTTGATACCTCTTGATTTGGCTTCGACAAAGAGCAATGATCTAATAACCAACGTTAAAGTATGCAGCGATGACAAATACCGGAACACAACATTCTTAATGTTTACGTGCCTTTCGGTTTCGCGATGGAGTGTCTTGCAGCGACATGTCAAAGCAGGATTTGAAAATCCCTTTTGATAGAATAGGTTAAAATAGCTGTAACCGGTAACAACACCAACAGTGTCCGCTATGTAATGCCAAAGCAACTAACTCGCCATCATCTCCTTTCATTTCTTACCATCTAACGTTGACAGCTAAGCTCGCTTTCTGGCTAGCCGAGGTCTTATTTACCATCATGGACCGAGAGGCGTATCGCAATTGCTGCAGCTTAGTTAAAATACCGAGGCAGTCTTATGAACAGTTTTGGTCTTCACATTTTGTAGATTACATCGACAAAGAGCTCAGCTACTCAAAGTTTTTCAAAAAATACTTGCTCCCCAATCACCCATGCATGTTTTCAAAAAGGTTCACAGAGGACTGGAAGTGTAGAAAACAGTGGGTGTCTGAGGAGGGGAAGCCTAATTTTCAGAAACTGCTGCAGGATTTTGGTAAATACGCGCGATAATAATGCAGTGACACATTATTTTGCTGCTATCGACTTAACTGGTGTGACATGCAGATATTTGCTCTTCATCACAGATGAGACTCCTGTTCCTGTTGCCAACTGCAACGCAAAGGAGTACAATGCGAACCCCAAGCAAGTCATACCTTTTAAAGAATTCATCCACTACTGGAAGGAATACATCAAGAATGGCCACTCATCACCTAAAGGATGTCTTTATCTTAAAGACTGGCACATGTCAAGGTACTGCTGATCATACTAGCAGAGAAGTGAAGCTTTAATAATACTGTAACCGTGTTATTGTTGCTTCGATGTTATTTAACAGGGACTTTCCAGAACACCATGTTTACACCACTCCTCTCTATTTTACTTCTGACTGGTTAAATGAATATTGGGATACACTTCAAGTGGATGACTACCGGTTTGTCTACATGGGACCTAAAGGCTCATGGTGTGGAGATTTGGAGATTATTTTTTGCACTACCCAAATTATATAATAGTCATCTCAATATGTGTTTACATTGGTTCCATGTTATTTTATTCTCCCCAATAGGACCCCATTCCACGCAGATGTTTTCCGCTCCTACAGTTGGTCCGCAAACATCTGCGGGAGAAAAAAGTGGCTCCTGTATCCTCCAGGTCAGGAGGACTTTTTACGAGACACTCACGGTAACCTCCCTTATGATGTAACGTCAACCGAACTTCAAGACAGAGGCCTTTACCCACAGTCGGAAGAAGCCTGTCAACCTCTTGAAATTATTCAAGAAGCAGGAGAAATTATTTTTGTCCCCAGCGGCTGGCATCATCAGGTTTATAATCTGGTAAGAATTGTAAACGCTCAACTGTTTTAACAGATTCGATCTAGAATGACTCTGGATAATGTTGCTATTTGAAAACATGTCCACAATGACTCTGAAGGGAAAAAGAAACATTAGGATATGATTAAAGAGTGAGCTATTTTTATTTTAAAGGATATGAGAAAATATGAAACCTTTCATTTTGGATTTACAGCCATTTTTTGTGAGGCAGCTTCTTTTTCAGCAACTCCCATTGAAAAATATATAATGTACAGCAGTTGTTTTTTCCACCAGAAAAAAAAGGCAGTGTGCATAAGATGTATTGAAATTTTTGTAAAACCTTGCAGTCTTGTTTTGTCCATACAGGCAAAAACATTCCATTAACCACACTTTTTTTAAAATATATTGTTTTGTAATAGTGACATGAGGATCCTTTATAATGTGTTACAGGAAGACACCATTTCTATTAACCATAACTGGTTAAATGGCTGTAACGTAGATATCATGTGGCAGTTCCTCCAGAATGAGCTGTTGTCTGTTCAAAAGGAGATAAGTGAGTGGAGAAACACAATGGACTCATGGCACCAGCACTGCCAGGTATTGATTAATCGTCTTCTTCCTGTTGATATGTAGTGACTTTAAACACATTAGGTCAGTAAATTGTTTCATTCTTGGTTGTTAATTTTTAGGTTATCATGAAGGCTTGCTCTGGTATCGACTATGCAGAATTTGCATCGTTTCTGAAAATCATCGCCGGCAACCGAATGGCATTCCTGAATACTTGTTCCTCGGTGGATTCCTCGGACTACCCACGACACCTCTCGGAGACCTTCACGAAGCTGGGTCCCTTTCACGCTGCCTTTGATCTACAAAGAGTAGCAAACATAATTGAATGCTTGGTCTGCAATGAAGACTTTAAGCGGCTCGATCATACAACTTTAACTTTGCAGCCAGAAATGATGTTACAGCAAATTCGGGATACCATTCAGTCCACAAGGGGGCAGCATCTCCTTTATCAGGATTAAAGACAAGACAGCAATGTAATGACACGCTTTGATGTAATACTTGAATGTGATGTGCTGATTTGTAAGGTGCTTTAAATGTGAAGATGAAGTTAATTCTCTGCCTTTGGTTTGAGGTCAATTCCAATCTCAAGTGTTTATTTTCAAGTTTGCACTGAAAGATAAAGTGAAAAAAGCAGCCTTGCATCGTTTGTCATTTATTAAAGTTCCAATGGCTCATCACAGTTCTTTTTACACAGTGCTGCAAAACATTTTCATGGAATATACATTATAACTTACGACTGGTGAAAACAAAAGTAGGTTTCTTGCAAACACAAACTAACCACAACTGATTCAGTCGTACTGTAACATCACTATCAAGTGTTGAGAGTGTAACACACTTAAGTTCAGGGTTCTGTTGATCCAAAGTTTGCTGCCTTGATAATTTGCCTTGAGGCAACTAGTCCGTAGAGCTGCTTTTAGCATCATCAGGCCACCAATCTGGCACAGAAGCCTCAAGCGTTACCGTAGTGTCGTGCTTAGATTTGACTGTCAACACCTCTTTGGCGTTAGCCGTACGGACAAGGCTCAGACCCAGCTTCCCAACCCCTGCTCGATGTTTCCCAGCTGGCTTGCCCAACTGCGTTTCCAAGGCAGCCCCGTCCTCAAGGTCTTGGACTGGAGCCGACAAACGTACTGGCATCAGCCGCTTACGAACCACCCCAGTGTGATGAGTCCTGGCTGTCAGTTCCTGGCCAATGTAGCAGCCTTTGCTGAAGCTGATCCCCTGCATGTAGACAAGATTTGACTCCAGTGGTAGTGCAACTCCAGGGGGAAGGTCCTTCACGCCCTCGGGAAGTCCTGAGCCAAAAACCACAGCAGAAAAAAACAAAAATAAATCAATGGATGTCTTCACACAAATCCTCTCTTAATAACAACTCCATACATTTTGATCTTACCTATTGCATAGCGATGTCTGTGGTACTCTTCTGTGTCACCCTTCTGACATGATGTCAGGATATCCAACGGATCTACTTGATTGTCCAAAACCAGCCTCCAGCCCATTTCATTTGCTCGTGGATCGGCTTCCAAAAACAGAGCTTTATCTGGGGTGGAGAGTTCTGGTTTACTGGCTACTTGTCCGGTCATTTTCTGCTTTGGAAGCACGGCCCACACAGACAGCTCTGCACAGGGGTTTATGTTGACTTTTCTGCGAAGCTTGTATATCTTAAAATGTCTTAAGAGTGCATCCTTGACCGTAGAGTCACACTCGATGAAAACGCTGGGTCCTGCATCAGATTCTCTAAGTCTGGGAAAAGTCATAAAATAAGCACTTCTTATTAATCAGAAAGTCAGTCACACCTTCTTAGGCTGCCTAATATACTTTAAGTTGTCTTCCAGAACAGAATTACAACATTCTCTAACAGCCTTTGCTGACGCTTATCCCCTGCATGCAGCATATTACATGCTGATCTTGAGCTTTGTAACATTAATTTACTTTAACAAAAGAAGCTGCATAACATTTAAAACATTAGCAGAACCTACTCCACAAAATAACACACACACACACACAAGTATATATACATAAATAAATATATACACTTGGAACCCAGGGGTCTAACTTGAGGACACTTTTCTGGAAGCTTCTATCAGCAGCTGCTTCGTTGGATAAGACGTCGCACCCTCGCGTTCACAGATAACGCACGCACATAAACAACAAAATAAATGTGCATACCTGTACAATATGATGTCATAAAGCGTTCTCCCTTGCACGTTTAGCATATGCGCGTACATTGCCTTTGGCTCCGGCTCCTCCAGCAGACCTACATCGTTGGTGATCAGCCCCTGGAGGAACGGGCTGGTGTCCTGTCCCTGGAGCTTA
Source organism: Takifugu rubripes (assembly GCF_901000725.2). Taxonomy (NCBI): domain Eukaryota; kingdom Metazoa; phylum Chordata; class Actinopteri; order Tetraodontiformes; family Tetraodontidae; genus Takifugu; species Takifugu rubripes. The sequence continues at coordinate 2,592,200 of NC_042306.1, forward strand.
ACGATGGCCCTGTGAGGCAGGTGGTAACAGGCAAACTGTGCAGAAACATCCCCGAGAGTTTCATCCTTACTGTACTTGTTGACTCGCGTCCCAACTCGACCCCAAACGCCGGTTACGCACATATACCGGTCAGTGTAATTTCTGGCGTACGCGCGTAAACAGCCGGCGGAAGTGAAAGCTTTTCGGGCAAAACACAAAAATCCCATTTTGTAAAATAGTGATAGAAATATATTTTGCGTGCAAGTTAAACGGAAAATGCCGGAGATGGCTACATGTCACAGGACTTCCCGTATGACTTCTGTAACACGGCGTCCATTTTGAATTCCCACAATGCACTGCTCCATATAAATACAATGACGCGCGTGAGTTTTAAATTAACGTATTGTGGATCCACAGATCCCTTATCTGTGTCATTCAGATGGTTGGTTCAGAATTGAGTGTAAAAAACACGAATGCCTGGATCCCTCCTGCCCCGTATCACCGGTTCAGACTGGTGGCGGTGAAATAGTGTGGGGATGTTTTCTTGGCACATTGTGGGTCCCTTAGTGCCAATTGAGCATCATTTAACCAGCAGGGATTAGACAAGCAATAAGAGGTGTATAACATTCCTCGGAAGGTGGAAGAATACAAAAAAGTACCCCCGCACACTTCACAAGGGGGAGTTTTTCCTTGCCACTGTTGCTTGTTAGGGGTCAGGCCCTGGGATTCTGTAAAGTGCCGAGAAACAATTATGATTGTAACAGATGCTATATAAATAAAGATTGATTTGATTCACATAGCAAAATGTGTAACTCATTACCAGGTAAATAACTGAAACAATACTATATGGTAATCCAGAAAACAAAACTGTTGGTAGAAGCAAATGTTCTTTTTAGAAGAAGAGGGTCTTTGTTGTTTTGTGTTTTGATGCTGGATACAGCTATTGTGTACAGCAAAGTTCTCCAATTTACATCAGAAAAGTTGGACTATAACTGACATCTGGTGCTACCTTTCCTATAATAAATGCCATGGAAAACGTTTTTTTCTTTACACACATCAATAAAACCCCTAGATCCGTGTATTAAGAACATCTTTTATATATTGTGGAAGCATTGCACTGTTTTTCATTTTTATAGTAACTTACCTGTTTTTAAAGTTTGAATTTCTTTTCCTTTAAACTACAATCACGACTGCTGTTGTAGCACATAACAAAAAGTTCATTTGTATCTTATTTTGTTCTACTCAGAATATGAAGTGTTCAATGTACGTTCAATGGTGATCAAACCTTACGGTAACAGTATCCTGCATGAATTATCTTAACTTGTAATAACAGTGACAGTACCGGTACCTGATCTTGCCGCGATTTCAAAATAAAAGCATGGATTTTAAAATAAGTACACAGAACAGCTGCGATTACCACTGCAATATCACAGAGGTTTCAAAAAAGTTTATTACATCATGACTAGGTTGCTAGAACAGTCTTTAGAAGCTTGAGGCACTTTGACAACCATGAAGGCGAATAAATATTACTCTGATAAAGATAAATATAACTGTTTCAAAAGGTAAGGATGGGTTTTATACTATAGTCTACTGTGTGTAACACTCTTAGTTCCCATTTGTAAAGCATGCATTGGTTTCAAACTGGAGGAAATCAGTATTTAGAGTAAATGAGAGTTTTGCACACTGATGATCATTGTGTTTACCAGACATGTCTACAACGACACAGCCTCCAGAGATTTTCTTGAAAATATTTTACACTTGCTCTGCTGTCAATGAAACACAGCCACCCTAAATCTGTATTTTTTGAACCAGCAAAAGGCGGTGTGCTTCAGAGAAATTGTACACTTGGTTTCCTACTGTTTTTTTTTATCTTTAATCTTAATAACTTCACTTATTTCCTTCTTGATCCATGTCAATGTCATTCACAGGAAATATATCTAAAAGCAGTCTGCCTGTCATTGATAATGTAGCTGCAATAATTGGTGTGTAACTAGCTATGCATATATTAATCGCGTCAGAATGCACGAACAACAAAAGAAAACTGCTTAAAGATGCTTGATACTGAAATTGATCATTTTGTAATTTTTTGTGATTGACATTTTCCGAGGCTTGTCCATAGCTGCATCCCTGGTCTCTCTATTGTTATTGCAACCCTGGAGACAATGTGTTGCTGTTATTTTGTGGAATCTGTTCATCTAGATCCAAACGGAGCTCTTTCCATTTTTTACAATAGTTGCAGCCTTCTCTGTGGCTGATTTCGGCCTTGCGCCCTGCTTCTCTTGAACTGCGTTGACTCTGTTCTGCTCTGCGATGGTGCCTCCAGACACTGGACTGCTGGTTCTGGAGGTTTGCTGGTTTTGTTTGGTCTGGTAGGTCTGAAATGCCATATCAAGTTGCTCTTGAGCAACTCTTAGGTGCCGGTGTAGGCTTGCGAGATCAGAGGGGATGTTCTCGTCCGGGCTGATGCACTGATGCTCCTGAGCCACGTTGGCTACGTTCTGCCCATGGGCAATGAGGCTGTTGGGAATCCTGCTGGGTTTGTCTGTCTTCATTACGAGGTTGTACCCTGGAGGGGAAGCTGTAATATTGCGAGAAAAAGGGTAGCCGTAGGATGACTGTCTGCCCCTGCTCCTCTTCATGCGAAGGGTGTCCCGAAATGTTCCCATTCCCAGGTGAAGCATCTCGCAGATGTTTAGCACAAGACAAAGACAGCTCACCACGTACATGATAAGGAGGAAGATTGTTTTTTCTGTGGGTCTCGAGATGAAACAGTCCACTCTGTGTGGGCAGGGGATCCTGTTGCATACATAGGATGGACTAACACGAAAACCATAGAGAAGGTACTGTCCAGCAAGGAAGGCAATTTCAAAAACAGCTCTTGACATCAGCTGAAGGACGTAGATCCTCATCAGGCCTTCCTGCATGATTTTTCGACGGCCGTCGTATTTTGGTGGGTCTTTGCCCGTGCTGTTCCCCGGTTCTGGTTTGGCATCTTGCACCTCCAGTGTATCCTCATAGATCATGGGCTCAGCGTCGTCATCTTCGTCCTCCTCTAAGACACCCTGCAGGTGATGGCTCTCTCTCCATCTGGAATGCGGGGGAGGCTTTTTGCGAAGCCTGTGGAGTTTCCTGCGCTCCTCATCTGTACTCCGAGCAATCTTGTGAATGGCATAGCCCATGTACATGATGGAAGGAGTGGAGATCATGATGATCTGGAAGACCCAGAAACGGACATGCGAGAGAGGGGCAAAGGCATCGTAGCATACGTTGTCACAACCCGGCTGCTTTGTGTTGCAGGTGAACTTTGTCTGCTCATCCGAGTAGATGGATTCGCCTCCAACTGCCGTGAGCACAATGCGGAAGATAATGAGCACAGTGAGCCACACTTTCCCCACAAATGTGGAATGATTGTGGATCTCTTCCAGCAGACGTGTGAGGAAGCTCCAGCTCATGTTGCTGTGACAAGCTTTTCAACTAGAGTCTGCAAAGAGAGAATTCAGACAGCGATAAGAAGCTTAGAGACCAAATATGTATTTATTTTCCACAGATCCAAGTGAGGGCTGCAACATTTGATTATAAATCTACTAATTTTCACATTTTAGAGCTTTGTCCTAATTTTTTATTTTTTTTTTTACACAATCCCATAACAAATTTCATGACACATTTCAAATAATAAATTTCCAGTTTTAAGATAAGATGGGTATTATTTGGTCACTTCATTTCTTGATTAGAAATCCCAACAACTTTCTCTAACAGCAGGGACCGATTTCTCACAGACAAAGGCTTGTTTTCATTCATGACAATAGTGTCAGGGGTTATGTCATCCGGCCCCACAAAATGAGGGTTTTCTACCACTCCAAGAGGGTGTCAGCGATAACACAAGAAGGAAATGAGAGAGTGGTGAATATATAAATGCACATTGTGCGCCGATCTGAGCGCCCCCTCAGAAACATACGCGCCAACGAATGCCCACAAACAACCAGATGAGATGAAACCTTCCACTCATTTTCTTCTCACGGTTGTCAGAGGCTGGATGGGGCGAGGGGACAGTTTAACTCATTCATCCTCATGGATGAAGCGTGCAGTGGCTCTGGGCTCCCTGGCGTGGGATGTGCCGTCTCCCCTGCCATCTGAGCGAACAGGAGAGGCTTGTTGCTTTGCCACGCGGGTTTGCCTGCGCCGGCTCAGGCGCGGCTGACACTGGGGAGGGGGCACAGCCTCACGGAGACAGATGGCATCTATGGTGGGCACGTCATGTCAGCCAACAGACAGTGAACTAATGTTTGAATTTAGCATTTTAGCGTAGCGAAACTTGATTTCCCCTCCAAATACAAATTTGAAAATTCAGTTTGTAAATAGGGTTCATCTGTTTTTCACAACTAAAAGAAAACACATTGTTTCAGTTCATCTTGATTTTTCTTTTCCACCATTGGTGAACTAATAAAGTCAGTTTATAAGCACATACTCAGCAGAGTGTGGATGTTGAGGTCCGGACCAGGGATTCCATCAGAAATAAAGGTATAGGTTTAATAGACAACATTACTAACCCTTTGTTAAATTGTTGGATAAATGTGCTGCAAATTGATTTCGCATTTCAAGATGCCAATTAAAATTTTTATTTTATTTTATTTTTTTCAGATTTAAGACAAACTCACAGCTCAGTATTTCAAGTTAATACTTTGCTTTTAGTTCCGATCCATTTTGGGGGGGCACCACTTTGACCCCTGAATTTCCAGCTCATGAAGTAAATGAAGAGACCCACCTGGAAAAGTTGCATGTGTATTTCCCATCCTGAAGGTGTCCTGACTAGATGCCTGCACGCTTATCGGGTTCCGCATCCATCCCAGCACCCAGGCTTTCTTATTGGCAGCGTTCAGACTGACAAATAACAGAAACGATACAGAAGTGATTAAACCAGGCGTGCAATTTCGACAGTTTCCCCTCAACGTGCACGGTGAGGTCTTGCTGCTGCGAATGCCTCACATTCTGGCATGTGTCTGGTTTCTATTACACCAGCCTGCCTGAAAAGGAAGTATAAAAAAAACTAAGGCAGAGGAAGAAAAACTCCTCCTCTGGCAAATGACCTTCATCCAAAAGGGTTCAGACTTCAGGATATCACGCTGCAGCTTGAAACGAAAACCCGGCTGAGGCAGCGTGTTAATCGCAGCACTGACAAGTCGTCCTCCCCCCAAATGCTCATATACAAGGTTTGTAACACAGGGCATGATGGTCCCTCTCTCTCCCCCCCCCCTTTGCACTCGCTCTCCCTCCCCCCCTCTAAACACTTCCCTTTTCAGATGTGTTTCCATCAACTCCCACTTCGATGTACTCATCTCATGTGGCAGGTTAATGGTAACTTCAGAGATGGTGAATACAGTCGTGGCCGACTGGTTTTCCAATCTACTATTCAATCTAACATGTACTCCTACTGCATGCATGTGCACAGCCATACGTGCACCCTCTTCACACGCCCTCTTCACACCTTAGTTGTCGCACATGAACACGGCAAACACATTGTCTTCCAGTTACATAAGAGTTTACACTTGGGCGTTGTTGTGACGAATCATGTTTGAGCAAAGGTACAAAGACGTGGAGGAAAGAGGAGACACCGAGACAAAAGCAACCTTGCTTTGGTGCAGATCCGTTAGAATGTAACCAGTGGGTCCGCTCAGTCATATTTCGTGTCATAATATTTAGATCATCCATCCAGGCAGTTGGCCAGATAACCCAACAGCTGACTGGCCGCCCTCAGCCTTCCCGCTACGCGCCTGGTTTCCGACTTGATGTTTATTCTCTCAGCTTTCATCTCATTATACAGAGGACATATTATAACTAAGCGGACATGATGGATTTTTTTTTTCATTTAACTTTTCAGACGAAGACCGGATATATCTTTGAACACCCCCCCGCATATCCCAAGGCACCTGTTTTTGATTTAAGATGACCCAAAATATATATTTTTTTCCAAATCATTTTTTTTTAAGATGTTCCAGATCAGGTTGGTTTAGTTTTGAGTTTGGAAACTCTCACCTGTTTAACAGAGGACACACAAAGGGGCCTTATCTGGCTTCTATCAAACAAATGGGTCTGCTCAGTGTCTTAGTGACCATTTTATTATAATGTTTCTTTCATAAGACCATTAATAAGCCTTAGTTATGACCTGTGTACTGCTATAAAGTGAAGAGTAATATTCAACATCAACAAGGCCTACATGTTCCGGAATACAGATTTCATGCCTCCTTGATTTTATTTGCTTAATATAGCCACGATGAAAATCTACAGCTCGAACTGTAGTGAAACACTGGGAGATAATGTGAGGACATGTTTAGATGTTGCGCTGTTCCGCTCGGCCATCTGAGCCTGTAGGACCCGTCCTCCAGAGGCGTTGTCTTCTGGCCTCCCCGCTGCGTCTGACTGAGGAGATGTGGCGTAGCGAGCACGCCCAGCGCTGCACAGAGGAGAAGGAGATGGGGGACGCTTCTGGAAGGATCGGAGGATTTGGGGTTTGGACATGTGCTGTCCCTGAGGGATGGATGGGCACGTGTTTTCCACGTTGCAGCACATTCGTCTGAAATCTTTCTGTATTTAAGAGTCACGGATGGGTCAGTGGAGACGGCTGATAAATTAACATTTGGACAAATTTTTAATTGAGTCTGTTTTCCTAGACAGCTGAACTTGCTGTCCATGTTTCACAATTTACACTCACATTTTACAGGTTTTAATGCTGTACTAGTGTTTCTTATTTTAATTGATTTGGAATATTTTTAGCTCTGATTAAGATTTGGATCAGTGGATCAGTGTTGCATTGCGTTGATCTGATTTAATCGTCGCCCAACAACAGCAACATTTCCCCTCCCTTAACTGTCATATATGGAGCTATTTGTAGTTTATGTGTAGTGTGAAGTGCATCAACTGCTGCTATTGCATTCACAAAGGACAGAGGCCACCACAAACCCCGGGTTATCTGTTCTGTCAGGTTCAATTTCAATGTTCAATAACAGCACACTTTGTTGCACAATATAAAATTTTAATGCCGGACGTCATTTAAAGCTCAACACAAATCTTAAATTGTAACTGTATCTGTATAAATTGGATTATTCTTTAATCATACAGCAAATTTAGCTAGTAAGAAAAATAATTCCAATAAAGACATTGCCTCTTTTCCTCCGATATTTGCTCATCAAAATGATACAATAATAATTGAACATCTAAAACACAAGTGTGCAAATGCGCAGTGTCAAATCAATGGCTGCTCTCTGCGGATGTGCTGTCCCCGTGTCCTCAAACAATCAAGGCTATTCTAGCTTTGGGAAACTGTAATTCATGTTGATAAGTATTGATTGGAGCCCCTACAGCAAGGAAAATATTATAGCGTCCCCCTGTAAGACACTTTGTGACATTGCTGTTGTCACAAGGACTGGCATGGTGTGACAGCCCAGTCAGGGATTTCTTTTTTTTTTAATATTCATCAGGTTAGGGTTATATTTAGAAAAAAAAGAGGGGAGGAAATGGGGTAGCATCTGTGAAATATGAGCATTTGAATAAACATTACATGACAGCTCACAAATAAACACTGACAAAGTTTATTTTGGGGGGATAAAATCAATGAATTAACTAGTATTGAACAGAAATTCTGTCACATGTTTCCTTTTGATAAATTCTCAGATGTACTGAATGGTTAATATTCCGAGGCTAATGAGAGGATTATTGTTGCCAAACCGATTCATTGGTTCACCTTAAGAGGTCAGCAGCAGCTGTGAGGGTTGAAGCAATGCAACATCTCGACAACTCTCCTTGGACGCCGCCAATGTCACCACACGAGTTTGTATTTACCGAGCAAAGTTGATGCGAGCCGACGGGGGGGCTGTGGAGGTCTGTGTTTATGTAACAGATCAAGCTCCGTCATGTGACTTCGATGTGCCCCCCCACCCTCAGAGAAAAGTGACACAAGACACCAGAGCAAAAAAACAAGATGCAACTTGGTGCTTGGGCTGCTCTCTCCTCATTTCTCCCACTATCATTAAGCTCTTCTTACCAGACTGTGGTGGTGGGTGGTGGGCTGTCCGAGAGGCAGCCTGAGAGTGGTGGCAGTCCCATCTCATTTGTTCATATTTCTCCCAGTTTCTCAGCAGAGCCTCTCCTACCCCCAGGGAAAGTGTGTCCCGTGCCAGTTTTACTAAGGCTGGACTCCAGTGAAGCGACTGAGATGAACGGCCTTGAGGTAGATGCCAACCACTTCCTTCAGCGAGGGTTCTGCCTCTCCCACATCCCAGTAAAACAACTACCAGAGTGTGTTTTACAAGCTTTTAGCACTGCCTGCACACAACAATGCTGTTTATTTGTTTGCTTTTTAAATTAATATTATAAGATAGGGGTAACAAATACCCAGTTACATATATTGCAATATAAGCATCCTAACCTTAACCTAAACACAATTCTGAACTTGAAGTTTGGTCTTAAGCCCTTAATAGCCCTTTGTGAAGACCAGACCTCATGTTGCCTATGGAATAAGTGTTCTGGTCCTCACTATGTAGCAAATAAAATGAACACCCCTTATACTTGCTACATAGTGAGAACCAATCTTGACAAACACACAGAGAATTTAATATATTTAAAATAAATAAATAAAAACGCAGCTTTGCCGTCTGAAGGCCTCAATCTTTACCCTGATCCTGTCTTAGCCAGCCTTGTCATTGGCTGACATGGGGCAGCCTAAAGGAACAGCAGACATTTGGGGTCATTTGGCCTATCAGAGATGTCGACGGCAACTCTTTCCTTCCCGATGTCTTCCTGCCACTGTCCTTCACCAGCCCTGAGAACCCCTGGCACTGGTAGAAATGCTGCAAGGACCTTTGATACATGTGCATCTCTCTTGCCTCACATGTGTTTCATGGATACTTAAATGAAAACTCTCTCTCTCTGTCTCCTAACACCACTTATTTTTGTTTTCCCATCTCTACTCACCTCTACCTGCCTCCCCTCTTTATATCCCACTGCTCTGCAATGTTCATTGGTGGTCAGGTACCAGGGAGTTTAGAACTGTAATCTAATATTGCACTCACATTGGTGTCATTTGCATAGGGGAATGATTGTGTCTCACTGTAACTCGCTGTGGACAGAAGCGCATCTGCTGTTTCTTCAACCAATATGTCCCTTTTCCACCAGATGGCAATGTAATCAAAGAAGCGACCAATGCTCAAAACTCGATTTCTCACTGAAATATAATTAATAATAATAAAAATAGGAATAATAATAGTAATAGTATTAATATAAATGGTCTCACAAACATTATGTTCTTAACATAAACACTGAATTCTTAATGTGTGAGTCCACAGAATAAAATTCTTCTTAGTAAAAAAAAATAAAAATAAAACAGGAAGTAAAAGCAACTGTAGCCCCATTGTTTCAGGTTTCGTGGACTCATTTCCTGTTAGGTCCCCCAGGGTCGGTGTTATTTATTTATTTTCAGTGTAAAATGACTAATAAATCATCACCCATATAACCAAAAAATGGAAACACTGAGACCAGAGGGGTCATTTAGAAGGTTTTGACTGTCTTTCTTCTGTGAGCTCCTTTCTTTAATGAGACCAATACGTTCTGTGTTCAACTAGAGTAACCAGCCTGAAGAATAGGCTCCTGGCTACTACAGCTATTGCATTCCAATGTTTTAGGTCTATGTTGGGAAACAACTAAAACCACTAAAGTCAAAGCTTTTGAGACAATAAAGTAGAAAACCCCAACCTAAGAGTATCAGTCTTAGGTTTTTAATGTGTAACAGTTGAGCGCAGAAATCACAGTGATAGATATAAAGAATGACATGAATTAAAGCAGTTTGGGGCTTTCTCATATCCACAGCAATATTTACAAGACAGACAAGAAAATAAATCAGTTCCATACTGCATCTTAACATAAGTGTGTGTAACATGGTGGGGGAGATGGTGCCTACCTTCCAATGTAGCTCAAGCAGGCGTTGACTCTGTGTTTAACGGCAGGCCATCCTAAATGAGCATCCAGGCCACCGTCTCACTGCTCAGGCTCTGAGGCAGGAAAAAGAAGCACAATGGGTATTTTTTCTTCAAACCCTTTCACCACCAAGTACAGACAGGACACTCAGGAGACTGGCCTCCTGTCAAAGACACTATTGTTTCACCAGACGGCCTCCCTACTTTTCCATTCATTTTCCTTTAATGGATTCACTCTGAATATAATAATATGATGCAGCTGAAGGCCTCAGGATCCTTCCAGGTCCCGTTATCATCATAGTTCCTCTTACAGGAAACTGTTGCATGTACTATGGGACAAAAATAAGGAAGAAACTGACAAATTGAAAAGCTTTTTCTCTTACTTCAGCCTGAATAAACCACCCACAGTGTGCAAGAGCATGTAAACTATATTGTAATTATTTTCCTTTTCTTTGAAAATATATATATATTTGGCTATTTTGAGAATATACCAAATTTTAAAACAATATTAATATTTCAGGATTTGTTGAGCCTTTTAACAGCAGTCAAGCAGCACAAGTGCAGCTTTAACAGGGACATTCATCCAAACATGCCGGGGATCAGAATGTTCTGTGCTTGAGCACAAATGGATCAGCCAGTTAATCTGGAGGGTTCCTACTCATTCAGACAAAGTACTGCTAGTCTCGTATGGATCCATCCAAAAACAACAAGCAGTGGAAACACAGAGTAAAAGTAAGTTTACACGAAGGCCATGTTCCTATAAAACTGGGATTGATCTCAAACATGACTTATTTGATTTGGCTTTTTCTCGTTAACATTTCATTCTTTTACACACATATAAAACCCGAGATTTGGTTTTAAGGTTAAAGTTAGAGCTGGATTTAGGCTTATTAACAGTCCCCACAAGATAACACAGATAACTTTCCACCCGGATATTTCAGGTCCGATTGTGGATTTTTTGGTTCCTTCTTATGACAACATGGCTCTGTGTCGCAACGGACTTCGTGTCCGGCATGTGAACAGTGATTCAAAAGTTGTGAGTTTGAGTCCCACCACAGGTGGCTATTTGGGGTGGAAGCAGTTCATTTCCCAACAAACTGAGGGAGTTTCATCTCTGCACCACCCAGCTCAACGTCAAGGTCAAAAGGACTTTATTGGGACCAGTTTCATTAGCTGACCTGAACCACTTGAAACAATTTATTGTATCGTGTGCACGTGGTGCAACACTTGCTTTATACTTATAATAAAGTGTTTTATTTTCATCCACAGGATTATTCCCCCCATATATTGTGTATAACTAAACATCTTCAGAATCAGTTGAAAGTCATATGACACCACTGAATAAGGTTTGCGCAGATTAATATTCAGACTTTTACCAAAATCCCTGTAGGATTTTTTTCATCTTCCCTTTATTGTATATTATTGGTTTACATTTGCCTGCATCAGACCAATTTCAAATACACACGAGAACATTTCTCATTTAACTGGTCTATCCATCCATCCATCCATCCATCCATCCATCCATCCATCCATCCATCCATCTATCCATCCATCCATCCATCCATCTTCCACTGCTTATCCGGGATCGGGTCGCGGGGGCAGTAGCCTAAGCAGAGAGGCCCAGACTTCCCCCTCCCCAGCTACTTCTTCCAGCTCGTCCGGGGGGATCCCCACATCCTATGCATGTACCCTCTCTCACTGGGGTTACTCCTGTAGTTACATTCCATCAGTACCAGGTTCTCTGCTCTGCTACATGAATGCCTTCTTCTAGTAGCCAATTTGACATCAGGTTGCCCTGGTTCTCCGATCCCTGACGTGGACCTTGTTGTCTCGGGCGACATCCAAGCCAGTATGACTCTGGTATGACTGGTATGCCAGCATGACTTTAAAAGAGTGTGGGCCGTCACCTGACCCATGACCTCCTTGCCGGAGGTAATAAATATGCACTGCATCACCTGCCATATATTACTGATAAAGCAGACATTACCTGTCTAAATACACACAGCCTCATAATTTTGAGGAAATACTGATTAAAAATAATGAAAACTTCCTTATTATTGGCTGATAGTTATTACAATATTTGTCCTCTCGTGAGGACCAGTGTTTTAGTCTGTTGCCCCTCTTGCCCCCTTTGTGTGTACAAGTTGTCCTTTTCTTTTCATCAGACGGCTTTTCCTGCTCAGATAATGAAGCTAAAGTCGAGCTTCTTTGCGGGTCATGAGCTCTGTGACTGTCCTTTGAGTTCCCTCTGCTAATGCATGCAGCCATTATGATGCTTTGGTTTAAGGTGGCTGTGTTTAAGTTTAAAGGTAGCTTATCTACTTAGGGATTGTTGAGTTATGATTAAAATAATTTCATAACTTTGTTGACTGATACTTCTGGATGGTAGATTTCATTCATTAATGGGAATGGGAATAGACTCATACAACTATAAATAGTTCCTTTGAAAAATAAAAAATGTTGGTTTATTTCTTAGTTGCACAAAAACTAAACCACTGTGTATGTAAATTGACTGTTAAATCATTTTAAAATATCAATTTTCATACTCAACTCTGTGACTCCATTTATTCAAAACCAATTGAAGAGAGAGAGATGGATATGCAGAGGTAAATGTGAATGTTTATATAAGACACTGATTATTTAGTCAAGGGCCTGAAATGATTACATGGTGATATTTAAAAAGAAAACGATGCTTTTAAAATGAACAATTTACAAGTGTGTTTTTGACGAAACAAAATGTCAAGATTACCATTTAACAAATGTAATATGAAGGTATATCAACATTTTGTACAAAAATAAGTACAAAATAACTGATTTTTAACGCAAACAATATCATGTAAAATTTGAGCGATTTCATAATCGCCTGTGAAATCCATGAATAACTGAAAAAAGTCAGGTCACTGCTAAAAATCCATTTGTTGCAGAATGATTGTGAAATGAGAGTCAGTGCATATTACAGACATGAAAGCTGAATGTTTCACAACAGAAACATGATATAATCAATAGTATCTGCGTCTGTATCGAAACTGAAGGTCTCTGTCCGGCTGCATCGTTCCAAATCCGTATCGACTGTAGTCGATTTCAGGAATCTCCTCATCGGGATTTATCAGCTCAAACTCAAAATAGAGCAACATGAGAAAGGCAAACTGTTTGAGCTCATTGGTGGCAAAGAAGCGCCCTGGGCACATGGAGATCCCAGATCCCCAAGGCATGGTGTAGTACTTCACCTTGTTCCCAGCTTTGTAGAAATCAGTTTTCTTGCTGCCATCTGGATTGAGAAAGCGATCGTATTTGAAAGAACGAGGGTCAGGATGAATCTCAGGGTCCATCTGAATAGCACTGTACGGAAAGAGGGCCACTCTGTCACCCTGACGAATGAAGTATTGCTGGCCATCAGCCATTTTGAGGGTCATGTCTTGGAGCACCGCTCTGGTGAGGAGGGGTGCAGCAGTGAGTCGGAGGGTCTCTTCAACGGCACTGTCCAGGATCGGCGTCTTCATCAGCATTTCACGACTCAGGTTGACCAAAGGACCACCCGGCTTGACTTCCTGTCCAGATTCTCTCACAACCTTGTCTATCTCCTCCTTCACTGATCTCATGGCTTCAGGGTGTTTCATGAGGAAGAGGAGCAACCAGAAAGAAGAGGGTCCTGTGTTGCCCTGAGAGGCCCAAAGAAGCACAAACATGTATCTGGTTATCATGTCCTCTTTTACACCTGCATTGTCTTTGCCCTCCTGCACATCCCATATCCAGCGACTGATGTTATCTCTGCCCTTCAGCTTCTGGACAGACAGGACATTCCAGAAATATTCCAGTAATTTTGTTGCCTCCCTCTGTTTCTTTGGTGGCAGGACCCCATAAGCCAGTCGGGGAAATAACTGATCGTATTTGCGGAACTCGTGATACAACGCTTCTGATTCAGCTCTGTCTTTCTCTTTGGCTTTCTCCTGGCTGATTTTTGAGTCAAAGGTCTCATTGCCATAGAGGGACAAGTATCCAGCTCTGAAAACAATATTGTAGCAGTAAGCAAAAAGTTTCTCTTCCCTCCAGGTCACTTGGTCTGAAGATGAGTCGACATTATGCAGCATCAGGTTCTGCAAATTGACCATCATTGCTTGTGTCATCACCTCCAAGCCATCACCTTTCAGATGTCTGTTGCTGGAAGCATTGAGAATTTCATGGTCATTTTGAATAGATGAGTAACCAAACACTCTGCGGACCAGATGAGATGCAAACTTCCTAAAGTCCAGTTTTTCTCGACTCTCTTTAACAAAGGCCCCAAATGACATGGGGTCCTGAATGAATGTAATATAAAATCCTGCCAGCTGGACTGTGAACACATCACCGTGTTTTTTCTCCATCCTCTCCAAGAATCTCCAGGTGTTCCGGCGGAACTCTAAGACATGACCCAGCCATGGTATTAGTCCCTTATCCAAAGGGGGCTCTCCTGGTCGCCTCTGTCGAAAAACCCCCAGTAGGTAAAGTCCTCCTAAGAGAGCAACAAGGAAAGTCAGAAGGATCAGCAACACAGATGCCATCATAGATATGACTGACATGCACACAGTGATACAGAGTTCAGGTTAACATCCTGTATAAATGAACAGACGTTGCTCCTCCTTTTACTGTGCTGGGTTTGGTTTCTGCATTGCAGGAACTCCATATTTGGTCAGTTTTTGTCATATATAATGACAGAAGATACAGTAAGCAATCTACATGTGTTTATGAGACATTTTTAGCTCTTTGTGTGGAAAATGTGGAAGTGGAATAAAAAAGTATGAAAATATTTGTTAGATACAAATTCACAAACTATGTCTTTTTTTTTTTTACAGTGTAATGCTGTAAAGACAGTGTTCTGTTGTCCAAAATCTGTATTTTGTGTTTCCTTTGCAACAGAGCAAAATGCAAATTTGGTATGTCACCAATATTTGAGGAAATAAACTCATTTACATGCTGGACTTATGTGCTGTGTGCAATCTTTTTTACTCCTTTCCTCCACAGTATTTTTGCCGACAACACGCCATATTGTGGATAAGCGTGACTTCATAAAACAATAGCAACAACATTAATTTTGTGACATGTTATTTTCATCAACATTAAGAATTTTATTCCACATTATTTTTTGCTTTGCTTTCAGTTTTGTGAAATTATACTGAGCTTCTGATACTATGAACAGTTCAATGACCTTTTTATTCAGAGCTGTCCTGTGGTGAGAGATAAACAATGCTCAGGTCAACCTGTGTAGCAAATGCAGTTAAAGATAACTTGTCTGAATCACAACACCATGTCTGGCATCTTTAACTGTAGGATATTTAGACCAGAAAGGCTTTTCCCCCCAGAATTCTGCTTTGGAAACAAGCATTTTTGTTTTTCGATAAAATTGACATTTGAAAACAAATTTTGACACAAAATACATGCATATTCAGTTCAATATTCATATTCATCCTTATGTCCTGCTGCTGGGCAATGACCTCAAGATTTAATCTAGTACTGGTGTGGTTACATTACAACCACACTATGTTTTTTTTTTCAATTATCGCAGTTAATCCTTAATGCAACTGGAATATTTAACACTTTAAGATAACAAAGGTAAAATTATCACTCATATAAATCCATAAATTATTACATGCAGTGCATCAAACACACAGTTTATTATCTAGAGACTGCTTAATGACTTTTTAGTTCTTATTTCCCCACTTAAACAATGTAGTTTTTGTCTTGGAAACATGTAAGGTTCTGAGTGTTGAGTTTTGCACATCACCGTATTTCACAAACTAACCTATTCATATAAAATTCTCTCAACCAAGAACAAATCCTTCAAGTTGAAAAGGTTCCCAAAACCAAAATCATAATTGGATAATAAATACATTTGGATTTTCACCCTTTTCTCCCACGGATGAAAAACTACAGAGAAGACTTCATGTTGACCCTGAGCATCGAGGCTTAAATCAGTGGCATTGTGTCCATAGAATAAGTCGGCCCAGTTTAATAGTTTTCCAGCTGTCATGTGGATTTTTGTAATTATTGACAAATCCTCTGAATATTCACTTACTTACTCCCCAAATTCCAATTCTGGACCTTTTTGATGTATGACAAGAGATATTTTAAAGGGTTATAATAGGACCCAGTTGCACGCCAGTCAAACCAACGAATCCAAATCCTCAGCAGGATAAAGTGCTGAGGGATTCTCAAAGGCAGCAGGGTCTTGTAGGGTTGGTCGAGCTGGTGCCATTAGAAGTCTAAAGAGGTGGGACCATGGGTGATAAGGGACTGGAGAGGCTAGAAGAGTCTGCTGGCTTTGGATTGAAGGAGATATTGGAGACAGAATAGGAAGGTCTGAATGAAGTCCTGAATGTTCTTTGTGGCACAGGAAATGATACACTGTGGGTGAACATTACCCGTTAAGGCAGACTGTGACAAACTGTGTCTGTACAGTGAACTATGTGGTTCTGTATCTTTGAACAAAACTAAGGAGAGAGAGGGATATATATCATGTTTATATAAAATCGATTGACTGGGAGTACTGACAGGTGTATATATGGTGATAATTAATCAGTCAATTGTGATATAAAATCAAAGTCTGGTGATTTTCCAAATGTGTTTTTTTAATTAAGTTTACTCTTTCAAGATTGTCATTCAAATAAATGTAATAAACATGTATTAGAGTGAACTGTCTTCATAACAAAATATGACAGATGCTAAGAATCCATATTTGCAAGAATGATTGTGAAATGAAAGCTGGTACAGATTACAGAAATGAAATCTAAATGATTCATGAGAAAAAACATTATATGATCTTTAGTATCTGCTCCTGTATCGAAACTGAAGGTCTCAATCTGGCTGCGTCGTTCCAAATCCGTATCGACTGTAGTCGATTTCAGGAATCTCCAGATCGGGATTTATCAGCTCAAACTCAAAATAGAGCAACATGAGGAAGGCAAACTGTTTGAGCTCATTGGTGGCAAAGAAGCGCCCTGGGCACATGGAGATCCCAGATCCCCAAGGCATGGTCATTGGTGGCAAAGAAGTGTGAGGAAGAGGAGCAACCAGAAAGAAGAGGGGCCTGTGTTGCCCCAAGAGGCCCAAAAAAGCACAAACATGTATCTGCTTATGAATCTGTTTATCATGTCCTCTTTTGCACCTGCAATGTCGAGGAGGGGGATTGGCAGCAATCTATCACTCCAAGTTATTAATCAATCCTAGACCAAAACATGGCTCACCCATCTGAACTGGAGGACAGAAAAGCCACTTTTGTTTGTAGTTGTATATCGGCCCCTTGCTGGGCCACATTCAGAGTTCCTGTCTGAGTTCTCTGACTTCTTCTAAGTGCATTCCGGGGTCCAGAGCGGGCGACATAAAAGCCAATCGAAAGCTGCTGGCGAGAAGTAAACGTAAATTTGGTAAAGTTATTATTCACGTCGGAGTGAACGACACCCGGCTTCGTCAGTCGGAGGTCACCAAAATTAACAGAGTCGGTGTGCAGCTACGCAAAAACGATGTGGGACTCCGGAGCATTCTCTGGTCCCCTCCCCGATCTGGTCAGCGATGAGATGTTTTGCCTCATGTCGTCGCTCCGTTGCTGGCTGTCACGGTGGTGCCCCGAAAACCAGGTGGCCTTTGTAGACAATTGGAGCACTTTTTGGGGAAAACCCGGTCTGATTAGGAGAGACGGTGTCCATCCCACACGGGATGGTGCCGCTCTCATTTGTAGTAAATTGGCTAATTTTATTAGACCCAAAGTGACCTGACAATCCAGGGTCCAGACCAGGATGCAGAGTTGTAGTCTTACACACCTCTCTGCTGCTTCCTTAGAACCCTCATCCACCAATAATAACATATTTAACACTATAGAGGTAGTCTCTGTTCCACGGTTAAAAGTTCACCAAGCACAGAGCAGGGGAGCGGTCAATCACCATAATCTTATTAAAATTAATACCAAAGCACAAGTTGGGGAAACTAATATCACAATTAAGTGTGGACTGTTAAATATTAGATCTCTTTTGTGTAAATCCCTGTTATGCACGACCTGATAGCGGATCATCACATTGATTTAGTCTGTCTTACTGAGACCTGGCTTCAGGAGGAGGAGTATGTTAACTTAAATAAATCTACTCCTACCCATCTTAATGATCATATTCCTCGTGTTACTGGTCGAGGAGGGGGAGTGGCAGCAATCTATCACTCCAAGTTATTAATTAATCCTAGACCAAAACATGGCTCCAGTTCATTTGAAAGCCTGATTCTTGGCATCACCCATCTGAACTGGAGGACAGAAAAGCTACTTATGTTTGTAGTTGTATATCGGCCCCCTGCTGGGCCACATTCAGACTTGGTCCTTAGATCAGATAAAGTCATTATCATTGGAGACTTTAGACGTTGTAAATGACAGCTTTAGAAATGACTTCATTTCATTACTTGGGTCAGGTGGTTTAGTCAGTTGGCATTTTTCTCTTTGATCTTAAGTTGCCATTGTTGTCTTTGATCTCCTTTGTATCAAACACATCAGCTCTATCTCTTTCAGCACAGGCCTGAGGAGCTCAACACTCTTGTACCACACTGGTGACCAGCAGACGCATCAATGGCACAGCGAGGAACCCAGCAGCTGAAGGCAGAGCAAGAATCATCAATGGAGACTTGGAGGGAAGAGGTCCAGCAGCTCAGAGAAGCCCTGGCAGAGAAGGAGGAGCAGCTCAGCAGGGCAGTGAAGAGGGGACAGATGAGGACTGTGGCCCACGTGGAGACCCTGACCCAGCTGAACAGCACACAAGCTGCTCTGAAGAAGAGCAACCTCAAATGTGCTTCTCTGGAGGAAACCCTCCACAGCTGCTGATGGAGCAGGAGGAAGGCCTGAATCAGAAACTCCTTGTGATTGAGGAGGAATTTGAGAGGAAGCTGGAGGAAGAGAAACAAAGGGTTAATAAAGAGAAAGAGGCCTTGAGGCAGCAGCTCTTTCTACAAGAAGACAAGTTCAAGAAACTACTTGAGAAAGAGCAACATAAATATAATGAGATGATTGTTGAAAAAGAAGAGTCACTAAAGCAGCAGCTGTTGACTAAAGAGGAGACCCATAACAAGATGCTGGCTGATGTTTGTCAGCGGTGGGAGAGGACAGCTCAAAAATGGGTCCAGATGAGGGAAGAGCTGGAGCAGAAGATTCAGGAGAGCCAACGGTTGAGGCAAGAGGAGCAGGAGAGGACCAAAGAGGAGCTCCAGAGGCTCTCTGAAGCGATCCTCCAACTTGAGGTGAGATGCTTTCGCCTTTGTTCCTCTTCCAGAAGATTTCAGATGATGTTCAGTGAAATCTAAAACACAATCTCTCTTTTCTGAAGCTTCAGATATCAAAGAAGAAGAAGAGAAAATGCTTCTGGAGATGGATCTGCAAAAGGATGAGGTTCTGGAAACGATGAAGGAAAGAACAATTCCAGAGCTCCCAAAGGCCCCCCCCCCCTCCCCCTCCTCCTCCTCTACATCCTGACTTCCACAGCATCACATCCTGTCTTCAGTTTTATTTTAAAGTATAATCATTGTTTATATTCTATGTTTGGATCTATGATGTCGAAACAATAAAACTCAAAGTAAACTACCAGATTGTAGATGTTGTCAATGGCAGCTTTAGAAATGGCTTCATTTCATTACTGGAGTCAGTTGGTTTCCTCCAGCAGATAAACCAACCAACTCATAGCTTCAACCACACCCTAGATCTAGTCCTGACTTATGGTGTTGAGGTAGAACATGTGTCAGTGTTCCCTCAGAACCCCCTCCTGTCAAATCATTCTTTGATCACTGTTACATTTATGATTAAGGATTCTTCTATCCTCAGAGCTCAGTCTTACTATAGCAGATGTCTCTCAGATAATGCTGTAGCTAAGTTTAAGGAAGTGATCTCTGTGCTGATCCCAGGACCACCGTGTGTTTCCCCAGGGATCAATCATTATGATCTGAGCCCTGCTGAGGTCAACTCTATTGCTGAAGGTGCAGCAGCCTCACTGAGAATCACGCTTGATTCTGTTGCCCCCCTGAAAAAGAAAATAGTAAATCAGAGGAGGTGTGCCCACCTGGTATAATTCACATATCAGGACCCTCAAGCAGAAAGTGTGAAGACTAGAAAGGAAGTGGCATTCTTGTAAAATAGACAGCTATCATGTAGCCTGGAAAGACTGTCTGGTAGTTTACAAAAAGGCCCTCCAAAAGGCTAGAACAGCTTTTTTCTTCTTTAATTGAAGAAAACAAGAACAACCCCAGGTTTCTTTTCAGAACTGTGACCAAATTAACCAAGAGTCACAGTGTTTTAGATCCACATATCCCTTCTTCCCTTAGTGGTGAAGACTTCATGAGCTTCTTCACTGATAAAGTTCTAGCTATCAGAGAGAAAGATAACCAGGCCATCCCAACAACTGGACCATCACCAGATGTGCTGACTGTGGGAACATACAGGTTCTCCAATGAGCCCTTAAACTCCTTCACCCCTATATATTTTTCTGAGGCGTCATCGCTAATTCAGAAATCCCAGTCCACCACGTGTCTTTTACTCCCATCCCAACACACCTGTTTAAGGATGTTTTACCAATGATGGGCAAATCTATCCTGGACCAGATCAATGGTTCTTTAGTGACAGGTTATGTACCCCGGTCCAACAAGGTGGCAGTGATGTGTTAGCAAATTATAGGCCAATATCCAACCTTCATTTTATCTCTAAAATGACTGGCTATAACGGTCATCTGGGTAACAGTCAAGGGTTGGTGTGTGATCCTGCAGCTCCATCTAGAGCAGGGGTCGGCAACCCGCGGCTCTGGAGCCGCATGCGGCTCTTTAGCGCCGCCCTAGTGGTTCCCTCGAGCTTTTTCAAAAATATGAAAATGAAATAATTTCTGTTGGAGGAAAAATTTCTGTAGGAGGAAAAATGTGACAAACAAGGTGTATTATTCTCTCCAGGATGCGCTGCAGGGAAAATAAACATATCATCATGAATGCTCGTTATGTATTTGTAGCCTACTTATCATTTGGAAAGTAGGCTAATACAGCTAATATAGACACTTAGAGCATGTGTTGCCTTAATTATAAGCCCTATATAAGGCTTTTAATTTTTTGCAGCTCCAGACAGATTTTTTTTTTTTTTTGGTCCAATATGGCTCTTTCAGCATTTTGGGTTGCCGACCCCTGATCAAGAGGAAGAGACAGAGCTGGGACACATGTTTCTTTGGAACCCTTTTTTGTTTGGCTTCTGTGTGAGGGGTCTCCAGTGAGTGCCACAGTGCCTCTCATGATCCCCGATCAGCTTCATAGTTGTGAGCATCATCACCTTGGTTGTAAAATACACATATGCAGTTTAAATTAGACACCGAGGCATCTAATTGGAGGAGTGGAGGAGTAAAGTCCAGAATGTGAAATCTTTAATCAAACAGGAAGTAAGAGGTCAAAGCCAAAACGGTGAGAAGATTCAGGCAACTAATAGACAAGGAGAACGCAATAATCTAAGAAGAATAAACCAGTCACACGCAAAAGGTAAACAAGAAGCGACAACAGAATACAAAAACAATCTGGGAAGAGAGACTCAGTGGAGCAGGTTTAAATACACAGGGCAACAAGACACAGGTGAAACACATAAGTAATCAGGAAAAAGGAACAAAGGGCAAGTGAAATTAACTATAACACCATGGAACACAGGACTTTCGAAATAAAACAGGAAGCATACAAGAAAACAGTTACTAAATCTGACAGATAACCACCCTGTTACTACTGTTAAGCTTGAATCACATCAATATGTTTAAACTAAAACTGATTTATAACATAGACTTGGGGATGATGTCATTAAATATATGGTGATGTACACACCATATGGTGATGACACCACAGCAATTTCACCGTCAAAAGTAGTCTGGTTTCATTTTAACCAAAGAAGGTTGGTTTTCAGGAGGCAGTTACTGTTGAATAATGAAAGACAGAGCAAGATGTATGTTGCTTATCAGTGTTAAACTGATTTGGCTCTTATCTGTAAAATCCTTTAACCTTCCAGAAAAAGCAGTTAACTTTTTCCTCTCCAAACTCGGCCTTTCTCGGAAGAAAGATAAACAACAGAACAACCTGTACAGCAAAAATACATAAAGATAACGGCAAATAAACTGGAAACAAAGCACAGTACAAGTGGAATAGTATAGTATACTATAGAATAATATCGTATAGTATACTTATACACACACACACACACATATGTACACACACACACACACACACACAGATATGTACACACACACACATATATAGTGTATATATGTATATATATATATATAAATCTGTGTGTGTGTGTGTGTGTGTGTGTGTGTGTGTGTGTATAAGTACAGGCCCTGAGCACCAGAGCAATAGAGGCCAGGGTCTATCATACCAGACAAGACCCCAGACTGTGTGGAGATGCCCCTGAGACAGTCCTGCGGGCTGTCATATGACCCATGACCTCCTTGCCGGAGGTAATCAATAACCTGCCATATATTACTGATAAAGCAGCCAGTATCTGATGTTGTAATGACCTGTCTAAATACACACAGCCTCACGATAAATGGGAAGAAACACTGATTAAAAATCATGAATCATGTCCTCTCGTGAGGACCAGTGTTTTAGTCTGTTTAATTATTTTTTTCTCTATTCTGTACAAAATTGCCCTAATTATCCTCCCATGTATATTTTGCCTTGTTGCCCCTCTTGCCCCCTTTGTATATACAAGTTGTTCTTTCCTTTGGTCAGACGTTTTTTCCTGCTCAGATAACGAGGCTAAAGTCCAGCTTCTTTGCGGGTCATGACCTCTGTGACTGTCCTTTGAGTTTCCTCTGCTAATGCATGTGGCCATTATGATGCACTGGTTTAAGGTGGCTGTGTTTAAGTTTAAAGGTAGCTTATCCACTTAGGGATTGTTGAGTTATGATTAAAATAATTTCATAACTTTGTTGACTGATACTTCTGGATGGTAGATTTCATTCATTAATGGGAATGGGAATAGACTCATACAACTATAAATAGTTTCTTTGAAAAATAAAAAATGTTGGTTTATTTCTTAGTGGCACAAAAACTAAACCACTGCGTATGTAAATTGACTGTTAAATCATTCTAAAATACCAATTTTCATACTCAACTATGTGACTCCATGTATTCAAAACCAAATGAAGAGAGAGAGATGGATATGCAGAGGTAAATGTGAATGTTTATATAAGACACTGATTATTTAGTCACGGGCCTGAAATGATTATATGGTGATATTTAGAAATAAAACGATGCTTTTAAAATGAACATTTTACATGTGTTTTCAACAAAACAAAATGTCAAGATTATCATTTAACAAATGTAATATGAAAGTACAGTATATCAACATTTTGTACAAAAGTAAGTACAAAATAACTGTTTCTTAACACAAAAAATATCATTTCATAATCGTCTGAGAAATCCATGAATAACTGAAAAACCAAGTCAAGTCACTGCTAAAAATCCATTTGTTGCAGAATGATTGTGAAATGAGAGCCACTGCATATTACAGACATGAAAGCTGAATGTTTCACAACAGAAACATGATATGATCATTAGTATCTGCGTCTGTATCGAAACTGAAGGTCTCTGTCCGGCTGCATCGTTCCAAATCCGTATCGACTGTAGTCGATTTCAGGAATCTCCTCATCGGGATTTATCAGCTCAAACTCAAAATAGAGCAACATGAGGAAGGCAAACTGTTTGAGCTCATTGGTGGCAAAGAAGCGCCCTGGGCACATGGAGATCCCAGATCCCCAAGGCATGGTGTAGTACTTCACCTTGTTCCCAGCTTTGTAGAAATCAGTTTTCTTGCTGCCATCTGGATTGAGAAAGCGATCGTATTTGAAAGAATGAGGGTCCGGGTGAATCTCAGGGTCCATCTGAACAGCACTGTACGGAAATAGAGCCACTCTGTCACCCTGACGAATGAAGTATTGCCGGCCATCAGCCATTTTGAGGGTCATGTCTTGGAGCACCGCTCTGGTGAGGAGGGGTGCAGCAGTGATTCGGAGGGTCTCTTCAACGGCACTGTCCAGGATCGGCGTCTTCATCAGCATTTCACGACTCAGGTTGACCAAAGGACCACCCGGCTTGACTTCCTGTCCAGATTCTCTCACAACCTTGTCTATCTCCTCCTTCACTGATCTCATGGCTTCAGGGTGTTTCATGAGGAAGAGGAGCAACCAGAAAGAAGAGGGTCCTGTGTTGCCCTGAGAGGCCCAAAGAAGCACAAACATGTATCTGGTTATCATGTCCTCTTTTACACCTGCATTGTCTTTGCCCTCCTGCACATCCCATATCCAGCGACTGATGTTATCTCTGCCCTTCAGCTTCTGGACAGACAGGACATTCCAGAAATATTCCAGTAATTTTGTTGCCTCCCTCTGTTTCTTTGGTGGCAGGACCCCATAAGCCAGTCGGGGAAATAACTGATCGTATTTGCGGAACTCGTGATACAACGCTTCTGATTCAGCTCTGTCTTTCTCTTTGGCTTTCTCCTGGCTGATTTTTGAGTCAAAGGTCTCATTGCCATAGAGGGACAAGTATCCAGCTCTGAAAACAATATTGTAGCAGTAAGCAAAAAGTTTCTCTTCCCTCCAGGTCACTTGGTCTGAAGATGAGTCGACATTATGCAGCATCAGGTTCTGCAAATTGACCATCATTGCTTGTGTCATCACCTCCAAGCCATCACCTTTCAGATGTCTGTTGCTGGAAGCATTGAGAATTTCATGGTCATTTTGAATAGATGAGTAACCAAACACTCTGCGGACCAGATGAGATGCAAACTTCCTAAAGTCCAGTTTTTCTCGACTCTCTTTAACAAAGGCCCCAAATGACATGGGGTCCTGAATGAATGTAATATAAAATCCTGCCAGCTGGACTGTGAACACATCACCGTGTTTTTTCTCCATCCTCTCCAAGAATCTCCAGGTGTTCCGGCGGAACTCTAAGACATGACCCAGCCATGGTATTAGTCCCTTATCCAAAGGGGGCTCTCCTGGTCGCCTCTGTCGAAAAACCCCCAGTAGGTAAAGTCCTCCTAAGAGAGCAACAAGGAAAGTCAGAAGGATCAGCAACACAGATGCCATCATAGATATGACTGACATGCACACAGTGATACAGAGTTCAGGTTAACATCCTGTATAAATTAACAGACGTTGCTCCTCCTTTTACTGTGCTGGGTTTGGTTTCTGCATTGCAGGAACTCCACATTTGGTCAGTTTTTGTCGGATGTAACAGCAGTTACAGTAAGCAATCTACATGTGCTTATGAGACATTTTTAGCTCTTTGTGTGTAAAATGTGGAGTTTATATCAACATATTCAGTGAAAAAAGCCTTTTTACTGGATTCAGTACATCTGCCAAATTTTCAGTATGAATTACTATAAATCTACATGTAGGAAAATTTTTCACACCATCACATTTTTTCCCTGCTGTTTACAATTCAACAAAAGCGCAGTGAAGGACAGCTGGGAAGAAGTATGAAATTTTTGCTAGATACAAGTCCACAAATTATGTGTTTGCATTGCTTCACCTGTCAATGTACACTTTTCACGTTATTTCTGCCTACAACATTCTATATTGTGGTAAGAGTGACTTCAGAAAACAACAGCAACAATGTTAATTTAATGCAGTGCTTCTCAATTATTTTCTGTTACGCCCCCCCCCTAGGAAGAAGAAAACATTTTGCGCCCCCCCCCCCGCGACTATAATTAGTATCATTTGTCTATGAAATTGTTATAAGTACACCTCTGCATAACATTGTATCCTTATTAATATTAAAGAAAACAAAAAAAGAAAGAAATATAGACCAAAGCGGGATGATTGTTGCCAATATTCAATATACGTTTTTGCCGAAAAAACTCAAGCGGCTGATCAGCGTGACTGGGGTGTAATGTCTTTAAGTGAGGGTTAGGGTTAACCAGGGTTAGGGTTAACCGGGGTTAGGGTTATCAGCGTGACTGGGGTGTAATGTCTTTAAGTGACGCCTTCATTTATTTGGCTTCATGCTGTCCTGCCAACATTTTTAGACACAGTAAACACACCGGTCTTTCCTCGTCTCCCACCATAGTCGCAGTGAAGCCAAGCGCTATAAAGGCTTCGTCATATTTCCTCGTCTTAGCTTTCGGGAGACTTTCGTATGTCTCATTATCTCCGTCTCTCTCCGCCTTTCTTTTCATCACTGTTAAGTATTTTTTCATGCTGTCTCTTGGTGGTTTGTTCACTGCTCTTCCTATCTCTTGCTCTGTGGTGTGTGCGCGCGGGATGTGCAATTACACTTTATTCTAGTACGGCAAGAAAAGAAAAAAACATGTTCTCCGGGGTCACACGCGCCCCCCCTGGCATCGCACCGCGCCCCCCCAGCCCCACTATTTGAGAAGCACTGATTTAATGACATGTTGTCATTTTCATCAAAATTAAGAATCTTATTCCACATTATTTTTTGCTTTGCTTTCAGTTTTGTGAAATTATACTGAGCTTCTGATACTATGAACAGTTCAATGAACTTTTTATTCAGAGCTGTCCTGTGGTGAGAGATAAACAATGCTCAGGTCAACCTGTGTAGCAAATGCAGTTAAAGATAACTTGTCTGAATCACAACACCATGTCTGGCATCTTTAACTGTAGGATATTTAGACCAGAAAGACTTTTTTCCCCAAAATTCTGCTTCGGAAACAAGCATTTTTGTTTTTCGATAAAATTGACATTTAAAAACAAAATACATGAATGTTGAGTTGAATATTCATATTGATCGTTATGTCCTGCTGCTGGGCAATGACTTCAAGATTTAATCTAGTACTGGTATGGTTACATTAGAACCACACTATGTTTTATTTTCAATTATCGCAGTTAATCCTTAATGCAACTGTAATATGTAACACTATAAGATAACAAAGGTAAAATTATCATTCATATAAATCCATAAATTATTACATGCAGTGCCTCAAACACACAGTTTATTATCTAGAGACTGCTTAATGACTTTTTGTTCTTATTTCCCACTTAGACAATGTTGTTTTTGTCTTGGAAACATGTAAGGTTCTGAGTGTTGAGTTTTGCACATCACCATATTTCGCAAACTAGCCTATTCATATAAAATTCTCTCAACCAAGAACAAATCCTTCAAGTTGAAAAGGTTCCCAAAACCCAAATCATAATTTGGTAATAAATACATTTGGATTTTCACCCTTTTCTCCCACGGATGAAAAACTGCAGAGAAGACTTCATGTTGACCCTGAGCATCGAGGCTTAAATCAGTGACATTGTGTCCATAGAATAAGTCAGCCCAGTTTAATTGTTTTCCAGCTATCATGTGGATTTTTGTAATTATCAAGAGATATTTTAAAGGGTTATAATAGTACCCAGTTGCATGCCAGTCAAACCAACGAATCCAAATCCTCAGCAGGATAAAGTGCTGAGGGATTCCGAAAGGCAGCAGGGTCTTGTAGGGTTGGTCGAGCTGGTGCCATTAGAAGTCTAAAGAGGTGGGACCATGGGTGATAAGGGACTGGAGAGGCTGGAAGAGTCTGCTGGCTTTGGATTGAAGGACATGTTGGAGACAGAATAGGAAGGTCTGAATGAACTCCTGAATGTTCTTTATAATCTATGAAGAGTTCTGAATTAAAAATTTGGGTAATTTCGGTTCTTGGCGAGTTCTTTGTGGCACAGGAAATAATCCACTGTGGGTGAACATTACCTGTTAACGCAGACTGTGACAAACTGTGTCTGTACAGTGAACTATGTGGTTCTGTATATTTG
The DNA here is from genome assembly GCF_901000725.2 of Takifugu rubripes. Classification (NCBI taxonomy): domain Eukaryota; kingdom Metazoa; phylum Chordata; class Actinopteri; order Tetraodontiformes; family Tetraodontidae; genus Takifugu; species Takifugu rubripes. The sequence goes on from NC_042306.1 coordinate 2,619,906, forward strand.
AACAAAACTAAGGAGAGAGAGGGATATATATCATGTTTATATAAAATTGATTGACTGGGAGTACTGCCATGTGTTCATATGGTGATATTTATTCAGTCAATGGTGAAATAATATCAAAAGTCTGTTGATTTTCCAAATGTGTTTTTTTAATTAAGTTTACACTATCAAGATTGTCATTCAAACAAATGTAATAAACATGTATTATAGTGAACTGTCTTCATAACAAAATATGACAGATGCTAAGAATCCATATTTGCAAGAATGATTGTGAAATGAAAGACAGTATAGATTACAGACATGAAATCTATATGGTTCACAAGAAAAAACATTATAAGATCTTTAGTATCTGCGTCTGTATCGAAACTGAAGGTCTCTGTCCGGCTGCATCGTTCCAAATCCGTATCGACTGTAGTCGATTTCAGGAATCTCCTCATTGGGATTTATCAGCTCAAACTCAAAATAGAGCAACATGAGGAAGGCAAACTGTTTGAGCTCATTGGTGGCAAAGAAGCGCCCTGGGCACATGGAGGCCCCAGATCCCCAAGGCATGGTGTAGTACTTCACCTTGTTCCCAGCTTTGTAGAAATCAGTTTTCTTGCTGCCATCTGGATTGAGAAAGCGATCGTATTTGAAAGAACGAGGGTCAGGATGAATCTCAGGGTCCATCTGAATAGCACTGTACGGAAAGAGAGCCACTCTGTCACCCTGACGAATGAAGTATTGCCGGCCATCAGCCATTTTGAGGGTCATGTCTTGGAGCACCGCTCTGGTGAGGAGGGGTGCAGCAGTGAGTCGGAGGGTCTCTTCAACGGCACTGTCCAGGATCGGCGTCTTCATCAGCATTTCACGACTCATTTTGACCAAAGGACCACCCGGCTTGACTTCCTGTCCAGATTCTCTCACAGCCTTGTCTATCTCCTCCTTCACTGATCTCATGGCTTCAGGGTGTTTCATGAGGAAGAGGAGCAACCAGAAAGAAGAGGGTCCTGTGTTGCCCTGAGAGGCCCAAAGAAGCACAAACATGTATCTGGTTATCATGTCCTCTTTTACACCTGCATTGTCTTTGCCCTCCTGCACATCCCATATCCAGCGACTGATGTTATCTCTGCCCTTCAGCTTCTGGACAGACAGGACATTCCAGAAATATTCCAGTAATTTTGTTGCCTCCCTCCGTTTCTTTGGTGGCAGGACCCCATAAGCCAGTCGGGGAAATAACTGATCGTATTTGCGGAACTCGTCATACAAGGCTTCTGATTCAGCTCTGTCTTTCTCTTTGGCTTTCTCCTGGCTGGTTTTTGAGTCAAAGGCCTCATTGCCATAGAGGGACAAGTATCCAGCTCTGAAAACAATATTGTAGCAGTAAGCAAAAAGTTTCTCTTCCCTCCAGGTCACTTGGTCTGAAGATGAGTCGACATTATGCAGCATCAGGTTCTGCAAATTGATCATCATTGCTTGTGTCATCACCTCCAAGCCATCACCTTTCAGATGTCTGTTGCTGGAAGCATTGAGCATTTCATGGTCAGCTTTAGTAGCTATGTAACCAAACACTCTGCGGACCAGATGAGATGCAAACTTCCTAAAGTCCAGTTTTTCTCGACTCTCTTTAACAAAGGCCCCAAATGACATGGGGTCCTGAATGAATGTAATATAAAATCCTGCCAGCTGGACTGTGAACACATCACCGTGTTTTTTCTCCATCCTCTCCAAGAATCTCCAGGTGTTCCGGCGGAACTCTAAGACATGACCCAGCCATGGTATTAGTCCCTTATCCAAAGGGGGCTCTCCTGGTCGCCTCTGTCGAAAAACCCCCAGTAGGTAAAGTCCTCCTAAGAGAGCAACAAGGAAAGTCAGAAGGATCAGCAACACAGATGCCATCATAGATATGACTGACATGCACACAGTGATACAGAGTTCAGGTTAACATCCTGTATAAATTAACAGACGTTGCTCCTCCTTTTACTGTGCTGGGTTTGGTTTCTGCATTGCAGGAACTCCACATTTGGTCAGTTTTTGTCGGATGTAACAGCAGTTACAGTAAGCAATCTACATGTGCTTATGAGACATTTTTAGCTCTTTGTGTGTAAAATGTGGAGTTTATATCAACATATTCAGTGAAAAAAGCCTTTTTACTGGATTCAGTACATCTGCCAAATTTTCAGTATGAATTACTATAAATCTACATGTAGGAAAATTTTTCACACCATCACATTTTTTCCCTGCTGTTTACAATTCAACAAAAGCGCAGTGAAGGACAGCTGGGAAGAAGTATGAAATTTTTGCTAGATACAAGTCCACAAATTATGTGTTTGCATTGCTTCACCTGTCAATGTACACTTTTCACGTTATTTCTGCCTACAACATTCTATATTGTGGTAAGAGTGACTTCAGAAAACAACAGCAACAATGTTAATTTAATGCAGTGCTTCTCAATTATTTTCTGTTACGCCCCCCCCTAGGAAGAAGAAAACATTTTGCGCCCCCCCCCCCGCGACTATAATTAGTATCATTTGTCTATGAAATTGTTATAAGTACACCTCTGCATAACATTGTATCCTTATTAATATTAAAGAAAACAAAAAAAGAAAGAAATATAGACCAAAGCGGGATGATTGTTGCCAATATTCAATATACGTTTTTGCCGAAAAAACTCAAGCGGCTGATCAGCGTGACTGGGGTGTAATGTCTTTAAGTGAGGGTTAGGGTTAACCAGGGTTAGGGTTAACCGGGGTTAGGGTTATCAGCGTGACTGGGGTGTAATGTCTTTAAGTGACGCCTTCATTTATTTGGCTTCATGCTGTCCTGCCAACATTTTTAGACACAGTAAACACACCGGTCTTTCCTCGTCTCCCACCATAGTCGCAGTGAAGCCAAGCGCTATAAAGGCTTCGTCATATTTCCTCGTCTTAGCTTTCGGGAGACTTTCGTATGTCTCATTATCTCCGTCTCTCTCCGCCTTTCTTTTCATCACTGTTAAGTATTTTTTCATGCTGTCTCTTGGTGGTTTGTTCACTGCTCTTCCTATCTCTTGCTCTGTGGTGTGTGCGCGCGGGATGTGCAATTACACTTTATTCTAGTACGGCAAGAAAAGAAAAAAACATGTTCTCCGGGGTCACACGCGCCCCCCCTGGCATCGCACCGCGCCCCCCCAGCCCCACTATTTGAGAAGCACTGATTTAATGACATGTTGTCATTTTCATCAAAATTAAGAATCTTATTCCACATTATTTTTTGCTTTGCTTTCAGTTTTGTGAAATTATACTGAGCTTCTGATACTATGAACAGTTCAATGAACTTTTTATTCAGAGCTGTCCTGTGGTGAGAGATAAACAATGCTCAGGTCAACCTGTGTAGCAAATGCAGTTAAAGATAACTTGTCTGAATCACAACACCATGTCTGGCATCTTTAACTGTAGGATATTTAGACCAGAAAGACTTTTTTCCCCAAAATTCTGCTTCGGAAACAAGCATTTTTGTTTTTCGATAAAATTGACATTTAAAAACAAAATACATGAATGTTGAGTTGAATATTCATATTGATCGTTATGTCCTGCTGCTGGGCAATGACTTCAAGATTTAATCTAGTACTGGTATGGTTACATTAGAACCACACTATGTTTTATTTTCAATTATCGCAGTTAATCCTTAATGCAACTGTAATATGTAACACTATAAGATAACAAAGGTAAAATTATCATTCATATAAATCCATAAATTATTACATGCAGTGCCTCAAACACACAGTTTATTATCTAGAGACTGCTTAATGACTTTTTGTTCTTATTTCCCACTTAGACAATGTTGTTTTTGTCTTGGAAACATGTAAGGTTCTGAGTGTTGAGTTTTGCACATCACCATATTTCGCAAACTAGCCTATTCATATAAAATTCTCTCAACCAAGAACAAATCCTTCAAGTTGAAAAGGTTCCCAAAACCCAAATCATAATTTGGTAATAAATACATTTGGATTTTCACCCTTTTCTCCCACGGATGAAAAACTGCAGAGAAGACTTCATGTTGACCCTGAGCATCGAGGCTTAAATCAGTGACATTGTGTCCATAGAATAAGTCAGCCCAGTTTAATTGTTTTCCAGCTATCATGTGGATTTTTGTAATTATCAAGAGATATTTTAAAGGGTTATAATAGTACCCAGTTGCATGCCAGTCAAACCAACGAATCCAAATCCTCAGCAGGATAAAGTGCTGAGGGATTCCGAAAGGCAGCAGGGTCTTGTAGGGTTGGTCGAGCTGGTGCCATTAGAAGTCTAAAGAGGTGGGACCATGGGTGATAAGGGACTGGAGAGGCTGGAAGAGTCTGCTGGCTTTGGATTGAAGGACATGTTGGAGACAGAATAGGAAGGTCTGAATGAACTCCTGAATGTTCTTTATAATCTATGAAGAGTTCTGAATTAAAAATTTGGGTAATTTCGGTTCTTGGCGAGTTCTTTGTGGCACAGGAAATAATCCACTGTGGGTGAACATTACCTGTTAACGCAGACTGTGACAAACTGTGTCTGTACAGTGAACTATGTGGTTCTGTATATTTGAACAAAACTAAGGAGAGAGAGGGATATATATCATGTTTATATAAAATTGATTGACTGGGAGTACTGCCATGTGTTCATATGGTGATATTTATTCAGTCAATGGTGAAATAATATCAAAAGTCTGTTGATTTTCCAAATGTGTTTTTTTAATTAAGTTTACACTATCAAGATTGTCATTCAAACAAATGTAATAAACATGTATTATAGTGAACTGTCTTCATAACAAAATATGACAGATGCTAAGAATCCATATTTGCAAGAATGATTGTGAAATGAAAGACAGTATAGATTACAGACATGAAATCTATATGGTTCACAAGAAAAAACATTATAAGATCTTTAGTATCTGCGTCTGTATCGAAACTGAAGGTCTCTGTCCGGCTGCATCGTTCCAAATCCGTATCGACTGTAGTCGATTTCAGGAATCTCCTCATTGGGATTTATCAGCTCAAACTCAAAATAGAGCAACATGAGGAAGGCAAACTGTTTGAGCTCATTGGTGGCAAAGAAGCGCCCTGGGCACATGGAGGCCCCAGATCCCCAAGGCATGGTGTAGTACTTCACCTTGTTCCCAGCTTTGTAGAAATCAGTTTTCTTGCTGCCATCTGGATTGAGAAAGCGATCGTATTTGAAAGAACGAGGGTCAGGATGAATCTCAGGGTCCATCTGAATAGCACTGTACGGAAAGAGAGCCACTCTGTCACCCTGACGAATGAAGTATTGCCGGCCATCAGCCATTTTGAGGGTCATGTCTTGGAGCACCGCTCTGGTGAGGAGGGGTGCAGCAGTGAGTCGGAGGGTCTCTTCAACGGCACTGTCCAGGATCGGCGTCTTCATCAGCATTTCACGACTCATTTTGACCAAAGGACCACCCGGCTTGACTTCCTGTCCAGATTCTCTCACAGCCTTGTCTATCTCCTCCTTCACTGATCTCATGGCTTCAGGGTGTTTCATGAGGAAGAGGAGCAACCAGAAAGAAGAGGGTCCTGTGTTGCCCTGAGAGGCCCAAAGAAGCACAAACATGTATCTGGTTATCATGTCCTCTTTTACACCTGCATTGTCTTTGCCCTCCTGCACATCCCATATCCAGCGACTGATGTTATCTCTGCCCTTCAGCTTCTGGACAGACAGGACATTCCAGAAATATTCCAGTAATTTTGTTGCCTCCCTCCGTTTCTTTGGTGGCAGGACCCCATAAGCCAGTCGGGGAAATAACTGATCGTATTTGCGGAACTCGTCATACAAGGCTTCTGATTCAGCTCTGTCTTTCTCTTTGGCTTTCTCCTGGCTGGTTTTTGAGTCAAAGGCCTCATTGCCATAGAGGGACAAGTATCCAGCTCTGAAAACAATATTGTAGCAGTAAGCAAAAAGTTTCTCTTCCCTCCAGGTCACTTGGTCTGAAGATGAGTCGACATTATGCAGCATCAGGTTCTGCAAATTGATCATCATTGCTTGTGTCATCACCTCCAAGCCATCACCTTTCAGATGTCTGTTGCTGGAAGCATTGAGCATTTCATGGTCAGCTTTAGTAGCTATGTAACCAAACACTCTGCGGACCAGATGAGATGCAAACTTCCTAAAGTCCAGTTTTTCTCGACTCTCTTTAACAAAGGCCCCAAATGACATGGGGTCCTGAATGAATGTAATATAAAATCCTGCCAGCTGGACTGTGAACACATCACCGTGTTTTTTCTCCATCCTCTCCAAGAATCTCCAGGTGTTCCGGCGGAACTCTAAGACATGACCCAGCCATGGTATTAGTCCCTTATCCAAAGGGGGCTCTCCTGGTCGCCTCTGTCGAAAAACCCCCAGTAGGTAAAGTCCTCCTAAGAGAGCAACAAGGAAAGTCAGAAGGATCAGCAACAGAGACGCCATCGCAGTGTTGAAGGAGTTCAGATTAACATCCTGTATATATTATGTGAAACTGCTCCACCTTTTGCTGTGATGGGTTTGGTTTAAGCATTGCAGAAACTCCACATTTGGTAAGATTTTATCAAAGACGATGACAACCACATCACACGTGGTACTCAGAAATTCTTACCTTTCCGGGGGAAAGACAAACAACACACAAATACACACACCTTTTTCAGTCTAATGCTGTGTGTTCTAGACAAGACTGTCTTAAGAAAACAACAAGAAAATTAATTTCTTTCTCATTCGCTAAAACATTTAGTGTAACAGGCCACATAATTATGTTTAGCTTCTGCTCTATTCAGTTAGACAGTGCTGCTGATACTTTGATACTATCAAGAGTTCAGTAACCTCTTTAGCCAAAGCTGTCCTGCCTTGATAGATAAATAACATTCAGACCAGAGTTTGTAGCACATGCGGTTAAAGATAACAATTGTGTGAGCACACAATCCTGCCTGGCATTATTTACAGTACGTCTTGCTGCAGCACAAAAAGTGTGATTTGCAAAGACATTCGTTTCCTGGAATGACAATTTCAGAACGGATGTTGGCACGACGTGCATATTCATCCTCCAAACTGCTTTTTCATATCTTGGCTGATGATCTGAAAATCTAATCCAGTTATATTACAACTGCATTTTACTTTTGAATTTTAGAAATCTCCCTAAATATTTTCTTTACCTTAATTATTTAGCACTTTATGACAGAGGTAAAGTGTATCACAAAAGTAAAATCCTTAATCCTAATTCATTTTATTTTGTTTATATTGTTCCAATCAAGATTTTCTGTTGCTGCTTTACAGAAACACTCAGCCTGACACACCCCGTGAGCAAAATTGTCATGAAAAATTCCCTTTTAACAGGGAGAGCCCTTAAGTAGGGCCAGGCTGCTGATGGCCAGTCATGTAACGGAGTTGTACCAGGGAAGATGGGGCTGAATGGCTCCACTGAATCATTCAGTCGGTCAGTCAACAACTATGGGGTAGTGATGGTGATTTGGACACTAAGAGTGGCCTAGAAAATGAGGACAGGACAGTACAGTACAGTAAGAAATGCAGCTTTGAACTAGTAATGTGTGATAAAACTGTCAGTGGATCATTTTTCCACTGTAATAGGACTAAAGTCTAGGTAGCTAAAGGTTAGATTACCCTGTTTTAACTGTGAAGACTACAATTTTGCTCTAAGAAGAAGGTCAATCTTAAAACTACAGAGAATCAGCCTCCTACATCTGGAGAGGGACCTCCTACATCTGGAGAGGGGCCTGATAGCCAAGGGCTCACCTACCATATCTAGGATTCCGGGAGCCACAATAAAACCAGCAGTTTGAAAGCAGTGCTATCAGTTTCTTGCTTGGCCTCTAAAGTATTTATTCTGGGTTTTATAAGTAACCAATAAAGAGAAGCCAGTAAAGGAGTAATTTGGTCCCTCTTGCAAGGTCCTGTCACAATTTTAGCTGTATGATTTTGGAGGGAACTGTTTGGAATTGTGATAGCAATGAATTCTAATACTTGAGTCTGAAAGCAACAAAGGGGATAATATTCTTTTGGTCTTTGCAACATTACACAGTAACATTTTGTTTTGATAAATTTGTTCTGTAAAGGCTGTAGCCTATCCCAGCAAGATTCAAGTATTATCGGCTTTGGGGAAGCTTTTTCGCAGGAATGCTGATCAGCCTGGCAATAGTTTGAGCAAAATACCTTTTTACCACTGGAGAAATGTATCTTGTAAAACTACAACTCAAAACAGTAGCTTTAGCACATACTTATACTCATTATACTCCTTTAATTCCTTTAATTCAGACTACCATAAGATTACCATAAACATGATGGGTAATACAGAGAGAAAATGAAAACTCTCAGTCAATACCCACTTGAAAATCAAAGATATCAGTCGACAATAAATGTAATAAAAATAAATACAAAGAGGTAGATGTATTCTAAATGGGTCTGTCTTGAACAAAAAATGTTTAAAACCATGAGAGGTACTTCAGAGGCACTAACACTTAGGAACAAGCACATGGTACCAGGGCAGAATCGCTTGTTGACATGACACGTCAACAGTTTCTCAAAGTATTTATTAGGCAGACGGTTCCTTTTGGCACTAAAAACATCTTTGCCAACACTAAAAAGCTGCTGACATGATGCACTGGCTGGAACACCAGTGTTCATCTTGGCAGGTCACGACATGATTCATTCCTGTTTTCAAAGATAGTTCTGGAACACAGTAATGGTAAAATAATATTTCTATCATGAGATCTTTCATTAATATTAGTATTGTTATTACTGTATACTACTACTACTACTAATAATAATAACTATCTGAGTGTTGATCTGATCTACTACACACAACCGTCTGTAGGGCTTAGAGAGAATGGTACGCAGGGGAATCTACCCAGTGAGGCAGAGGATAATGGGGAGACTGGTTCTAGCTCATAGAAAGGCAACAGTCACTCAAATACACCAACATTTTCTTGGCCCCTTATTACCAACGGAGCATCTTTTCAAGGCTGCAGCCTACCTCAGTGTTGTTCCTGACCATCTACATCCCTTTATGACCACAGGGGACCATCTTCTGCTGGCTTCTGCCAGCAGGATGATGCACCACCTCACACAGCTCAGATCATCTCATCTTTCTGGAACATAAAAATGAGTTTGCTGTACTCCGATGGCCTCAACAGTTGCCTGAACCAAATCCAAAAGAGCACCTATGCGATGTGGAGGAACAGGAGATTCCTTTGTAGATGTGCATTTGTAGACAAAGTGTGTTTCCAACCTTGTAGAAAGTATACTACAATGAATTAAGGCAGTTCTGAAGACAAACATGGGTCCAACCTTTTACCAGCGAGGTTGAACTAATTAAGTAGCCGGTGAGTGTAAATCATGTATTGGGCAAAATTGTAGTTTATGAATTAAGTAGTTAAACTAAAATGAGTTGAAACACAAAATATGAATTTAGCGTGAATACCAGTGGGTTACAGCAAATTGTAGATAACCATATAGTTCAACTACATGTAGTTTTAATCCCCTCAACACGGTATTATATTAACTAAATTTGGATATTAAATAAATGGTCGTTCCCCCCATAGTGGAGGTGGGAGTCAGAGTTGCTGTGTCTGCAGTTTCTCTGTTGTTTCCAGTTTGCAAGCTCAATCTCAATAAGTCATCTCAGTTCGAATTAATTTGTCATCTATTTGTCACCTTGCATATAAATCATTAAAGGAATGAGCTGCCACCATTGCCAAAAATTACAGTTTATTTTATGTATTTTTGTTCCCCATTCTGGTCTATTGTCAAATTACCACTGAAAGCACAGATTTGTGGAATTAAATGTTTTAGTTTGCTTTGTTCTGTTTAATGATATGGATGAGGTGTTCACATGGCCACATTGAACCAGTAAAGCACAATAATGTTATTTTCTTGTCCCTGTTGCCGATTCATAATTAAAATGTGTTCATCAACAGTGGGCATTTTTCTGAGCTTTTCTTCTGACTCCTGATATTTCAATTGTTTATTTTGGCTGGATTACCCTGCAGATGACACCATTACTTTAATACTGTTTGTTCAGGGAAAGTACAGCTTTTTAGAAAACATCTTCATTAATGATTATAAAGCCGTTAGCTGCCTCCCCAAATGACCGAAGGTAACCACAGCAGCAGCAAGTTCACCTTTGTTCATTTTTAAGCTGTTATTTGACTCAGACCTAATTCAAACAAAGAGTAAAAAGACAAAAGACCTTGTAATCTCAGATCTCAATATAATCTCAATATATTTTCATTCTTCTTCATTTTTCACACTGTTCTTTTCTTGCTGGAAATGGCTGTAACAGTGTCATATATATTTTTTCTGGCTAGCGTTAATATTGACTAATAGTTACCCGTGGTTGGAGGGTATGTTCTAATTAATGCCGACTCATCTGTTTGTCCAGTTTGTGAGCAGGAATTCACTTAGAGGGACAATAAAGTCAGCCACCCAACTGTGTCATTATTGTATCATCTGTTTGTGTTCCATCTCCTCTGGCTTAAGATTTTGTCCTGGGATTTCAATTTCCTCCTCATATTCTTTTTCAAGGATTGTGGGCTTTTTATTTTTCAAACATGAACAACAACGATCATGTTTAATAATCCTTAAAATGATTATTATTTATATTAGAGCTTGTCTAAGGCTGTAAGTAATGTACATGGGTGGGAGCTGAGTGGATTAAGCGCCATTTTCAGCCATAGTGCATAAAGTGATCTACTGGCAATGATGACCAAACAGACACTTATGACTATTGCAGGTATTTTGTGGTGGACCATGTTGGACAGAGAAGAAGAGATCTGTGCAAACAGCTGCAGAAACCCAATCCAACCAAGGCTGCATGGTGAAAGAAGAAAAACTGGAAGAGCGGTAAATACTGCAGATAAAACTGAAGCTACGTTCCCTCAGAGCAGCTTTGTTTGTTCTGCCACTGTTGAGTGTCATTGAGGACACCAGAGGTGATTCTAGTCTCTGGGGTGTCTGGGCACAAATTCACAGGGGTTCCCTCCAACCAGTGTTCATCCTTATACAATAAATAATCTGACACTGAAAGGTAAGAGGTTTTCTTTTCAAGAGTGCAGATAAGTATAATTCCAAAACAAAATTATATAGGTGGGGTAGAGGCCTTTTAATAAGTTCTTCGTTAGCCTATGGTTCGCCCCTTGGGGGTCCCCTCCTGGCCTGGGACCCCAAGCTTTCACCTACCGTGCCTATTGCCAGGCAACACCTCAAGATAGCAAGATAATGACTGATTTCAACCATGAGAAGTGTTCTGATGATATTTAACCAGTAAAGCACTATAATGGTTAATTCCAGTCCTTGTAGTACATGTTGCCTATTCATAATTAACATGAAAAGTAGGCACATTAATCCTTTTAACTCATTTTGTTGATATTTCATTCTTCCTAGATTGCAACATTACTGTACTGTAATAATGTTTGTTCAGGGAAAGTACAGCTTCTTCAGAAAACATCTTTATTAATGATTATAAAGACATTAGCTGCCTTGCCAAATGACCCAAGGTAACCATAGCAGCAGCAAGTTCACTTCTGTTCATTTTAAGCTGTTATTTGATGCTACACTCAGACCTAATTCTAACAAAAAGAGTAAAAATACAAGACCTTGTCATCTGAGATCAATATATTTACATTCTTTTCCCCTTCCCTCAAATAAATTAAAAAAACAGAGCAATTAGTTGTAATTTAAAGCTCTTGTTCCATGTGGCTATTGAAGCTTTTTTTTTAATTTTATTTTCTTACTGGAAACACATTTAAGTCCTGAACAGATGAGTACCTAATGCAAGGCTTTAATAAATAATTTTCAAAATCATTTCTGGCTCTAACATTGACCAATAACGGGATATTCATGAATCCAAAAAAATCGATTAATATTCATATTAGTGCATTAAAAATACACTGAGAGAAGTGGAGACTTCTTGGTGAACCTCAGGAAATTATGTATCCACCCAGAGATCTACTGGCAATAGGAAGAGACCCAGAAGTTTCAAAGTTCACAGCCACAGCAAACATGATTGCAAAGTCCCATGAAAAGGTAAAACTCCAAATATTCATGTTCATAACACTGCATTAATATACTCATTTAAAGCCACATCATTAAGTATAATTAAGTATAATTTAAAGTAAAATAGGTAGGGAAAAATATAGTCTTATATCTCAGTTATAGCAAATTAATCAGGATCTAGTAATGTCCCAACCATTTCTTATCTGAGTTGATTTCTCTGCTTTTCTTTGGTGCTTAATTTTGTTGTGTGTGTTTGTTAAATGTTCGGTGCTTTGATTTTGTTGTTTTTGTCTCTTAAGCTTTACCCCTATGGCCTGCACCGGTATATTTATTTAAGTATGACCTTGACCGTCAGTAACTTGGATTTTTCAGTTAGATTTTTTTTCCTCCTTCTGAACCGTGTCAAGGGGAGAGTTTGCCCTGATAACATAAAAAGAGATAAACAGGGAGGGAGATAGAGAACGAGATGCTAAATAGGTTCATGTTCAGAAGTTTCTTTAGTGACTTTTATACAGCATTTTAGTGACTGCATGGATCATTATACCCCCCCCCCCCCCCCCCCCCCACACACACACACACACACACACACACACATACACACACACCGTTATACTGTATGTTACAAAGGTACCGGAGCACCTCAGAATGTGATTAACTGGCATTTTATTGGATTTGTTGCTAAATGAATGTGTTGTGTCGACAGCCTAAATTTGGCAATGTGTGAATTAAAAATTAATTGTGTTCTAAAAGTTGTTTTCTGACATTAAGTCAAATGCATTCAATAGAATATAAATGGTGCCACAGTCTAATGTTAACATTATCATGGTTTGAAAGTAGACAAATTAAAAACCCAACTGTCCACACCCATTCTTGTCATATTATCTCAACTCCAGAAGAGTTGTGATGTAGCGCCACCTGCAGGATTTTCTGATTTACTGGGAAGAATCTGTGCAACTCCTTGGGGCACTGGTTAGTGTTAGCTGGGTTCCAGACTCTGTGCCTTTCAATGTACCGGTAGTATACTTGTTCACCTCATGTGGATGTCCACGCATGTTTGGGTGTTCTATGGGTGCTATTGAGTCAGACATGCACTGGTCCTATGTGCACCTGCATACCTGCTTCTCACCCAGTGTTCTGCTGCATTAGGCTGCATTAACTCATTAACTTCCACAGTATTGCTTTAGACTGGTTATGTGATCTCTTTATTACTGCACTTCTATTTACATATTCTGTCATAAATTTACAGGTTTGTCAGGAAGCCAAGATAACAAATGATATTAAGATAATAGCAACTTATAATATTACCTAATCAGACAGGAACAAAAAGATCAAAGAAGTAAAAACAGACATGAATTTATTCTTATATTATTTTCATCCAGGGTTGATGGTTGTTTGAAGAACTGTTTGAATTTACCACTATAATTTGATCTATACAAGGCCTATTAGATTACAGATCAGATTAGGGCCACCTTGTCTTCAATAATTGCATAAAAGAAAGACCACGGGTACCACGTCAAAGTGATGCTCCAAAGCTGTTTTTTTTTTTAAAATTTCCATTAAGGTTGGCTGTCCATCTGTTGTTTTGTCCGCCCATGACAGATGTACGGTAATGTGATAGCTGGAATTTGTATTTCTGTAAGTGGAGCTGAAAAAGTTAGGAACAGATTTGAATGAAATTTCATAGGCGATGATCGGAGCCCCTTAGCTTCGATCAGAAAGCAACCTGTGTTCCGTAGCCTTGTATTACCTCACAACATGTGGGTTTGTTTTAGGTTGAACACCGACCATTAAAGGAAGACTCAGATCCCTCCAAGTACCGTGGTTCTCTCATCGGAATCAGTCTATAATCTGCCTCCTCAATCAACAATCCTTTCACTGAAGCTCACCCTCAAACACAAGATAAACAATATACGATGTGTTGGATCGCAATACCTCCCGTATGTAGCTGCCGATCCGCGTGTTCGTTGAATGAAGACTTCGAGAAGAAAAGTACCAATTTCAAAATGTATTTGACAATAGAACCAATTCCAGATACAAATATTACAGAGCTCCGGGCCAGTTCATAACCCTAGCAACAACAAAGTTAATTGTCAGGGCACGAAGTCTGACCACCTAACTATCCCTTGGCCCAGTCCTTTATAGTCACACACATGCAAATTCACAATGTCCATGCAATCCAATCCAGATCCCCCGCTGAGATGTCCTCGTCCTCTTCCTCCAGTCCCCTGCGGTGTTGGTAGGGTTCTTCTTTTCCATTGTTTTCCCAGGTAGCCAGATCTCATTCTTCATGCAAATGTGATCATCAACCCCCCTGATGTCGCATTTACAATGAGTGTTTGACACCCCCTGCCTGACTGGCTCCTGAGATAACAATAGAACAAACAACAATCCTGCAAATGGAATGTCTCTGCTCTTTATTATATTTACCAATGAGTCTGCCTTGCCTAACTTCTAAGAGAAGACAGAAACATATGGTGAAACACATAACAAGATAAAGACAATTCTCAACAGATGGAACAAAGTCAATGAAGGTATTTTAAGTCAGGAAATGTGGGGAGATTAGGTGCTTATTACTGTTGTTAGCATTTTTATCAGTGGTAGCAGTAGTAATAGTACTAATGGCCGCAGACTGATGACGCACGTTGGAGGAACGTGCACACACGAGGCCTCAAAACGACTGTTACGTCAGTCCAGAGAGTCGTTTTGAGAGGCACGTTCATTCCACCGTCAACCACCGTTATAGAACGTAAGCAAGCAAACACGCAACTAGATTAAAAAAATGAATCTAAATATATGGGGGGGGGGGGGGGGGGGAGTATATTTTTATATGTAGTCACGCCAGGATCGCTATCACTGTCAAGGAAGTAGCATAGCAGTTGTGTTTAGGCTACAACGGAGAGCAGGCTACTAACTCTACGTGTTGCGCTGAACGGACAAAACACTTAAAAAACACACTTATTTTATCTAGTAACCTTTCAATGCATTGGAAAAATGTTAAATGGATTAACACAGGATCATGTTGTGGATATTTAAACGTGGACAGTAAATATGCTGTTATAACAAGTAAAAGTATTAACATTACATCACATGTATGAACCAATTTACGTAATTAAAATAACATGGTCTGAAATATTTCAGGTATAATATAAGTCTAGTTTCATAAGTCTATGTTGAATGCTTGTTCCGCATTTGTATTTTCGTAGACATCTATTTTGTGTAATGAAACTCGACTTTCCGATTTTGCATGAAGATGCATGGGTAACTTCCCGTTGACGTCATAGCTACGCGAAAGACCGTACTCCCATGGTTACATCACGTACCGGCTCTTATCTTCAGTTTATCGTACCGACTTGGTGAGTTTTCCTTTTCAGGAACAAAGAACATCGCAATTTTATTGATTTGATCTACGCACATCTGAAAAGGTAAGAACGAAAAAGCTCTCGTGGCTATGTACTTTAATAAATGAAAGTACTACGAAACGAGTGCTTTAGTGGTCGTTCGATTATTTTGCTGTATTTGATACATGAAAGATTTTTATTCGGCATTAAGTCTCATTGATATAAGTCTTTAAAATGGATCACTGAGCCTCTATCTTGTATAGTATAGTGCGTATTCTTCTGGTTGCCCTTCATGTGTAACCTCTGAGCTTTCCGGGTAGCAGCCGAGCCGGAACAGACGGTTCCTTAATCAACTATGGACCCCTGGCTTTCAGTCATTTAACGTTCTGGCTTTTTTTTTTTTTTTAACATCTATTTTTAGAGATTTGGCATTAAAATAAGAAGCTAAAAAAAAGTAATTAAACTGTCATGGTACGTTTTATGAAAACAGTTACTAATGCTGTCATTTTCTTTATCAATTTAGGAAAGATGTCTGGCATTGAGGAAAATGAGTCCAAATTCCTTCGGAAAGCAAAGGAAAATCCATTTGTTCCAGTGGGTAAGTGCTCCTTCTAATGAATGAATATTACACATCACCCCTTCCCCGCCTTCCTGAGACCTTTTGGGAATTTACTATGTAAACTTTGTGCAATCTTGTCTTGGAATTGGCCATTTATGATCTCATTACATTTTAAGACAGATCCACCCTTTCTAGGTCGATCCTGAGCGGGGATTTGATTTTTATCTATTTTTAAAAAGGTATGTCAAAAAGTTCATGGAAAATCTGCTCTTTGTAGGAATGGCAGGATTCTTAGCCATTGTTGGCTACAGACTGATGAAAATGAGAAGTCGCGGAGATACCAAGATGTCAGTTCACCTGATCCACATGCGTGTGGCTGCACAAGGCTTTGTGGTTGGCGCCATGACTGTTGGTACGTAGTGTGCAGCATCACCTTTCCGATTCTCTTCTATTTTGAGTCAGTCTGAAATCTGTCATTGACAGTAACTCTTCTCTGTTTCTTTGTTCCAGGTGTCTTGTTTTCAATGTACAAGGACTACTTTGCAAAACCTAAAGAAAATCACAAGTAGAGAGAAGGACTGAACACGATACAGATTATTATAACCTCTAATGTTTTATACACAATGGCTGATGGTACCCATGACCCACTTCAGCAAAACTTAGTAAGGCAGTTCCAGTAAAAAATACATCGCTGCTGCCATTTAGGTGTTTTCACTTTTAGTTTTAACTATTGTGAATTTGTACTGTAATTAATAACTTTTTTTCCAGTTTTGCCTCCATAGTAAGAAAGTTCTGGGACATTTGTTTGGCATTTTCTTTCCAGATCTGTGTGAATCCCCTATAGATATTTCCTCAAACAGTCAATGCCCCATAGGTATATGTGAGTGATCCGTGATGGACTGCTGGTGATCTGTCCAGACTGTAATCATCCCTCTTATCCCTCAGCTGGGATCGATTTCAGCACTCTGCGCATGACTGAATGGATCGGTCTGCTGTGTTCATGGGTTTACTAACATTCATTTGCCGTTTTTACAATGCGCTCACCTTAGCTAACATTTGGAAGATGTGGTAGATCATCTTGTGGGATTCTCTCTCTCTTTCTCTAACTCTCTCTCACACACGGTAAAGAAACCATTTTTCTTCAGTGAACAGAAAGGCCAAATATACACTCACATACAAAGGGGTCCAACTTCTATTCCATCACTCTGTTTTAGTAAATGTGGTACACCTGCTGAACATACAATAACATTAAAATATCAAAAAATAGGACATTTTATAAATATAAATGCCTTGTTAATTTATTGTGAAGTATTATGTATAATATACAGTATATGAATACAAATACTTGAGATTTCTTTTAAAATGCTTATTTCCTTTACAAAATAAAGAAATCTTAACTACATTGGCTCACTGTTTTGTTTAACAAGCTCCATTGAGAATATTTAACATTTGAATATATACACATACAGTGTGTGTATGTATGTATGTATTTAGCTTAACGCTGACACTGTTTTCAAGTGCTCTCTTCTTATGTTTTGGGTGTTGCCAAACGTGTAAATTATCTTACAAAATATAAAATTTTATTTTACTTTATATTCTTTTACAGCCACTGTTATAATAATAAAAGTTTGATTTCCTTCTAAACACACCCAACCAGCATTGTGAAATAGACGTCCCTTAACTGTGAACCAACATCTGACAGTACATCCAGGAAATGTATCACATTGCCACATGACGTTTATTTTTCAGTATTTGGGGGAAATATTAAAATAACACTTTCTGTTTTCATATGACTTGAACAAAAAAAACAGAAGAGAGCGAGGAACATTTGGAAAGCGTCTTTAACGCCCCCTTGTGGACATATTGGTGCGTTGGCAACGTCCAAGGATAAAAAATAGAAATAATGCCATTAACGTCTATTAAACATCCCCAAACCATAAATGGGGAGAACAATTTTCACCAACCACATTGTGGAAGCCAAAAGGAAACGGTTATTTGAAATAAATGGCCAGTTGCACCAGTTGTGACGTTCTGTTTTTTTTTATTCACTTAAAAAACACTTTGTTCGCTTGTTTATTTTTATCGAGTATTTAATTCGGATTAAATTGTACTTCAAAGCTTGTCGTTATCAGGCCCCTTGCTTGTTCCCGCGAGATCTTGTCCGCTCGTCGAGTGCCGTTGCCCTGGCGACCGAAACGCCGCAATTAGCTGCCACTGCCTCGACAGGCTGTAGCGGACATGCGGTGCAAAACAGCCTCATATTTCCTGCAACTTGCCTGACCGGTGAGCATTATTTATGTTATATTATTGTCATCTTCACATGATATCAAACATTTGTGCATTTTTAACCCCTAAGCTTTAGGTTAGTCATCTAATTATATCAAATCTTTTGGAGTTCCTATGTAGAAAAATTAAGATCTCCATAATTTATGGTCATTCTCTGCACATTTAGCGTTCTGCAGATTAAAGGATGCAAAGAGTGTTCAAAATGAGAGATTAAAGTCTTTTAATAACCTAATGATAAATATACATTTTATTCATTGGTGCTTTTCTGGACATGCAAGGTCACCTTAGAGCATATACCAATAAACAATAAATAAAGAGATACATTAAAAAGCACAATAGAAATCAAAACAAAGTAGTGGAGGGGGTTCTGGTAATTTTGAAATAATTAAAATTTAAGGATAGATTTGTTCGGGAGACCAAAAAGAATGCAGTTACAATAATCAAGGCGAGAACCAGGGTGGCTTTGCTGTTGGAAGAGACGGAAGCAGGTGAGAGGTGTTCTAAAGATGAAAATATACTGTATATCACTACATATTTGGCTTCTTCTCTTCTCTTTACCAAAGGTCATGGATAACGATGGTGAGCTGAATCATCTGCGGCTGCAGTTCCAAGCACTGCAGCAACAGCAGGAAAAAAGAAAACTGGACAGGAAAAAGGAAAGAGAGGCCAACAAGGTCGTTACCCAGGATTATTTAGATGTTTCTCAGCCTGACATTAGCATTGACAGGTGAGTATCAACAACGGTCATTTGAGTAATTAACTGTTTAAGGCCTATAAGTTTAATTTAAATTCAATTTAAATGACCTTTATCAACAAATCATGCCTGTATAAACTTTCTTTTTACCTTCTTATAGTTCTGAGAATGAATATTTACAAGACCAGCTGAGGGAGCTTAAAGATGAAAATAGTCGCCTCTTTAAACTTGTGAGTGAAAAGGAGTTTGAAATTAAACACCTTAAGAGGAAGAGAGAGGAGGAGCGACTGGCTTTGGCAGGTATGTGGACATCAGGCAGCGGCGAACACACCACAGCTTCCTCAACACCTGGCTGCTCTTTTGTCCAGGCGTGTCGGGCTTGGCGGGAGACGCAGCCGCCACCAAAATCGTGGAGCTGTCCAAGAAGAACAGAGAGCTGTCCTGCGATATCGAGCGAGAGAAGCTGAAATCCAAACAAAACTCTGGCAGAATCAGAGAGCTTGAGAAGGAGGTAGCGCACATGGCGTGATTTATGTCAGAGGAGCTAAACCAGGATTATTGTTGTGCCTTTTCTTCACAGTTGCAGGATCTGCTGCCACTTTTATCAGCTGAGCAGAAGAATGATGCAAAGACATCCAATAAGAGGGCAACTAATGGCTGCGAGGTATTGCGCAATCCCGTTCTCTTAACACATCTGACTGTGATTCAGGCTCAACAGTTTCTCACGCGTTTACAAAAAAAAAAGCAGGAAACCCCCCCGATGAAGTCACTGCAGGAGAAACTGTCCGCTGCCCTCTTGAAAGTGTCAGAGTATCGAAACCAGCTTCAGTCTGTCAGACAGGAGTTGAAGATGGCTCATAAGGTAGTTACTTATTACACTTCAGTCACTTACTCATATTCTGGAGTGATTTCTTTGTTCTTTGTTGTGATGTGTTACTGCTGTTGCAGGTTTTGGCCAGTGAGGTTGGAGAGGAGGTCAATCTGCAGCAGCTGATAAGCTCCCCAGGGACCTTCAGAGGCCGAGCCCAGCAGATACTGGCTCTACAGACGAGGGCAAGCAAAGCTTTACTCTCTTTGGGCTGTGAATCACTGCTTGTGTTACTCAAAGCTCTGAAAGTTTACTCACAATGTGGCTGACAAAATGCGCTGTGCAACAGTTGCGAGATCTGGAGCAGCAGCTGAATCCATCGACTCAGAGAAGGCCGCCCAGCCCGGAGGAGGCATTTTATGGTGTGGGGCTCCTGCATACAACCCCTCCTCAAGAGAGGAACCTCAGCTACATTCGCAGCATTGAGAAGGAGAAGAGGGAAGCATTTGAGGTGGCTAAAGTGCATGTAGAGTAATAATAATAATAATAATAATAAAACTTTTATCTGGTTCTGGCAGTCTGCTCTGGCACGTCTTACTCACACGCTTGTTTTCAGAGGCTCTCCGTGGACCACGAAGGTCTCCTGAAGGACCACGAGGATATGAGGAAGAAGCTGGACGCCTCCAAGGCCCGAAACAAATCTTTGTCTGCTGAATTGAAAGCTCTGAAGGTCCAAATGTCCGCCCTGCTGGAGAAGGGTAAACACGACGATGAGCTCGTGGATGTTCTGCTGGTGAGGTGTTAAGATAAAATAAATTCACTGACACCCTGTTGGGCATTTTCTTTTAACAACTATTTTAATTTAAGATGCTGATGATGCGAAGACCAACAGTTATACTGTCAGGTTGTCCAACTGGAATGTAAATAACGCAAGTTTACATAAAAATGGGTATATGTTACAAAGACCAAATAGGCATTTATGCGTTTTAATACATTTCGAGCCAGGATTGTTGCTTTTATATCTACCAGAAGCAGCAGACACAGATGCAGGAGCTGCTCCGGCAGCTCAGCCAGCAGCAGAAGAAATCCCAACCGAGCGTGACAGTCTGCAGTTCCGCAAGACTCCCTGAAGAGGGCGACATTCCCAAGCAAGTCTCATTTGGGTAGTCACATTTATAAAAAGGAATAAAAAATAAAGGATCACGTGAGCACCTCACAGGTCACTAAGATGGCCCTCTCGATACTGTTGTTGTGAAACATTGTTCCGAGATATATAACCTGGTTCACTAAATCCTTCTGGCTTATGGGGACTTTTCAGATCCAATTGTTTGTTAAGGTTTCTCTGGCAGTTAATTAATCTAAAATTGTGTTACGTCCTTCCATTTTTGTCTCTTTTTAGATCAGCTTCTAAATTTGGTCATAAACTGGTGCTGCCTGCTGTGGGAAGCAGCGTGGAAGTTAAGTAAGTGAAGAGAAACCTGCTGCTGTTCATTCAATGATGTCTAGGACAGTGCAAAAGATGAAGCCAATAATAGTTGAAGACATCCTAAAAACCACACGTTCACCCTTTTTCCTCCTGTCTTGTTCTCAGTGGCCCAACAGCTTCAAAGTGTCCAACCTGCTCAGCTGATGTGAGTGAACTGATGACCCAGTCGAACCAGTACAGAATCCTCTGCGAGGAGAGAGACAAACTCCTCGAGCTGGTTCACATCCTACAGACAAAGTAAGACCCATTTTAACCTTTGTTCATCCTTTCCCAAAGCGAGATAACTTATTTTAAAAACACGAGCCGTCCGACTCCCACGAAAAGCAGCGACATGTGCGTTTAGTCCTCGAGATGGCAGTGTCCGTGCACGAGTCCAGCTCAGTGACTGACACAAGGAACACTGGACCTTTTAAGATGTTATTTTCCATGTTTTATTTTCATCTGGAAATCCAATTCAGTGGATTAAAAACACAAGCAAGCACAGTAGAGCACATGTCTCAGCCAAGGGCCGACAGGCTCCTGAAATTAGCATTCTTGGATCTGCCCATTTTTCCAGAATCACAGCAAAATGTAATGCGTTCTTATAAAGGCCCGTTCCTCACCCCACAACCCCACCGGGTTTTGTCGAAGGCTTATCTTGTTTTTTGCATAATCTTGCAAAAAAAAATCTTAGTAAATGTTGAATAAAGTATCCAGCATGATATTATTCTCTCCATTCATTAGTTGGTTCCAAAGTCATGGACACGTACTACTCCTTTCATTTTTCCTTTGTTGTCTTTCAATATAGTTCATTCACCTTGATTTGAAGGTACATTAATCAAATTTCCTAACACCATGAAAAAGAGTGTAAATTTGAAACTGCTTGACTTCAACAGAGAAAAAGAAGTCAGTCAGAAGCTTCTGGAGGCCCAGCTGAAGTACCAAGAGGAGCGCCGCAGGATGGTGATCCTTGAGCAAAAGATGGAAGACGTAAAATCAGATTCAACTCAGTGATAGCAGCGAAGATGCTCCTTCCTGGGATCACACAAGGAGAATGTAAAGAATGCTATTTTTAATACGACCCCGGTGGAGGCTACATGCTGCGGGCGGGCTGAACAAGCTGTCCGGCAGCGGACTGTTCGTGCATCCGTGACAACGCCGGAGATGTTCTGAACCGAGCATAAGCACGGTTTTAGTTTTAGACCGCGATCATAAGACACGGCAACGCTCTAAACCCATATGTTAGTCCCGCACAGAGATGTCCTTGTTGTCCGCTCTTACTTAGCTGGAGGAGCGGAGGCTCTGTGGGCATCGCTTAGAGCACTCTCCAACGTGACCCGAGGCTCTGCAGTGACATGATGAGATAAGTCAAGCATGCTTTTGCTGCGGGCTTCGTGACAGCCGAGACGAGATGTTAACCAGGGGAAGAGGCCGGATCCTGCACAACCTCATGTCCACTACCTTCTCCCAACTCGTGACGCACAGCCGCCTGCAGGAGAGAGGCTTCTGTCAAGCAAACACATTACAGCTCTCCATTCTGTTCCTAATTTAAATCCCCTAAAACGGTTTGCGACGGTTGCTTTGTGTTGGGTTATCTTGAGGAGGAGAGCTTTTATGTATTCCCTAATGGCACAAGACAAGCATTCTTACTAATTGCTGAAATGCTGGCCTCTGAAAGGATGTCTCCCCATGGTTCTGTTCCTTCTGCGTATGCTGCTTTTAAACGGCTGTAACGTGTCTAGGCATCGTACTGTATATGATTTGAGAGAACTTTATAGATAATGTTGGAATCATATAACCCCTCCGCATGCAAATGGAACATCCATTTAATCAGTAAAAGTGATGTCTCAATATCTTAGATTTATTATTTGCCTCTCATGGTGTAACTCTCCTGGAGGGTTTGAATTTTTCTTGGCTCCAGATAGTTGTACTTCGATGTGTAACACGCCAGTCCAAATACTAAACGCCCCAGTGAAGTTCATCGGGCCTTCAATATGCATTTCAAATATTCCTCCTAATCAGGTCTGACTTGAGACCAGCTGTGTGGGAATAGCGGTTGAAAATGAATGCGGCACGGCTTCCAATGCAGTCGCTCCGTGCATTCCCTGGAGCGCGTCACATGAACAGTGCGTGGGCCTGTAGCTCGCCATTTTAGCTGGTAAATCCACAGGTTGCCTGGACACGAGCAGCCAAGAGGGAGTGGCCTGTACGTTCGTGCTACCATTCAAGTTAATTTCTTCTGATGTAGCCAAAAGGATTTCAACGGACTCCCCCCCCCCATCCCGTCCTTCCACATCACGCTTAATTTGAAACCGTGGCTGAGTTAGTGTGCTGCTTCAAATACCACACTATTTCTTCCAGGACCCTGTGGGAGATTGGCAGGTCCCCGCTGGACTCGGCGAGAAAGTGCCACAAGACAAAAATATCAGAGTTTGCAAGTGATGAAGAAAACCTTTATGCTCAGAGTAACAAAAACCAGCTTGTGTTGAATACCTCCAGGAAAAAAGGAGAGCGGACTTAGGAGTGTCTCTGCACGACCAGATGAGACACCACAACCTCCATGTGGAGACGCCCGCAGGACTGACAACCACGCATCACACCGTGCGACATGCAGCGGGGTATTTGTTGATGGGAAGTGACTCGGTGGTGTTTTAAGAAAAATACCTCGAAGTTGCCCAAATGTGGAATGTAAGACCGACGATTCCGGCTTGTATACCTGAAATTAAATTCTCTGCGGCGTCCTAATTTTTGATGATCTTTTGAGTGAAAAAACTCTGTTGTTATCGACTGGCTACACTCGTTGAGGAGGCTCATTAGAGAGTGTCATCCCTTTTAAATAAGCAACACACGCGGCTGGACAATTTTAATATTGTTTTATGCAGCTGTATTACGCAGAAAGGTGTAGATTTATTCCAAAATGCCCAATAACCCACCAAAACAAACACAAACTTATGTAAACACGGCGCACGTAAACAGCCTCACCTATTTGTCATTCCAGGTTTGAATGACTCCTTTCTCCATCCTTCTCCTCAGAGGTATTCCCTCGTTCTGGACCAATGCTTCCTGCAGACCATTGACTGCATCCAGAAGCTAAAGTAAACAGTGGCGCTGTGAGCGCAGAGGTTAAAGTTAGCCATCAGTATATGAGGGATCTGTGAACTTTCCTCGGGCCAGAAAACGGTTTGTGCCTCTATGAGTCCATTCATCTGCTGCTGCCTCTCATTTACATGCAATGGAAAGAAAATAAACATCAGAGTCCTAATGTGCTCATTTACAGTAAGAGGAAATAAATAAGCTGCTATCATTGCAGAGACGGGGCTGGGCTGACGGAGCGGACGCTTATCAGCCAAATTCAGCCCTCGAGGCCGGTCTTATTCAGTTTTGAAGTCCTCTTTCAGCACAGCTCATGAGTTTGCAGGAGAAAGTTCGGCTGATCGTGCGACACACCTTCACCACGACAGCCGCGGTTTTCCGACCAGTTCACCAATGACCCAAGAGCCACTACGGAATTGTTCAGTGTCTCCTAATTCCATTATTCATTAGAGCTGAAACAATGCAGCTTAAAGATAATTAGATCTACTGTGTGCTCAGTCCTTTGTACACAGCCCTCCTGCACCAAGGCAGATCAGCACACTCCTAATTATATTGGTCTTTACAGTTGGGATTAAACCAGTATACTGTAAAGAAAATTGCTGCCTCTGGGGAGGTAAACAAATGCATAAGGCCTGAATCTAGGCCAGCTAGAGTTCTGTTATCTTGCTTGAAGACATTTTGCTGATCATCCAAAAGGCTTCTTATTTATGGAATTAATTAATTAACAAACTGCAGGAACCTTTTGTGTGAGAGCTGATAAGTCTGCACTGTAAACAAGTCAGCAGAAGTCCAGTGGCCCTGGAATAAAGCACTCAGCTACCGCGACCTTTGCTGTCAGAATCTGTAAATTCAGATAAAGTGTCTGCATGCTCTTGGTTATCCATAAACCAGGTCAAGGTGTTTGAGTCAAAGGCAGCTGAACCTCCTGCAGACAGGACAGGGGGGGGATCAGTGTGGATCTGAGCGCCTTTGTCCCAAACTGTTATCATGTGATTATTGAAAGGTCAGAAAATGAGCGAACAGGGATTAAGGGCTTTCCAAACTGTGGTTGGTGCCTGACAGGCCTCCTCTGCACACCATTTATTCTGGTTTGACCTCGAGGGTGTCCTTCGCCTTTCCTAATCACATATTGTCACATGTTGAACCGGATATATTAGAAAAAATTGCAGTTGTGGATGTTTGTGCCAGTGTGATGTGCTTCCATCACCTGCTGGTGCAGATATCCCCGGTGTCCCAACGGCCAACTGGCGCAGTGACGTTGATATCGCGGAGTTCGATCACTTCTGGAGACGGAGAGCAGCAAAAAAGCTGAGTCGAGCATCACAGAGAGGCTGATATTATTGGAAAGGCGGCGGGGAGGTGACCTCCCAGCTGAGCCCCGTGACACTCTGAGAGGCTGCAGCTGCTTGGTGGTGTTGGCGGCGCACGTGTGTGTGTGTGTATAAAAGCTTTGTGTAAAAAGCTTTGTTCTGATGTTGCGCAATCCGCTAAGGAAAATGAAAATAACAACCTCCCCGCATCATCAACAGACCTCTTGTTTCTGCTCCCATTACTCATGTAAGCAGTTCCATCACCCACATATCTTCTAGCCCTCTCAAACCAGGTGCTGAGTGCTTGTCGTGTGTTTCTCCTGCCGCATCGAATGTCCTGGCGCTCAGAACACAGCGTGTCCCACTGGAGGAAGCGTCTGTCTATTATAATCAAACAAGTGATCCGACCTTCAGCTTAGACGCTGGCTCGCACCAGGCGTCATCCTCCGCCCGCTCTAAAACATCACTCAAGCGCCACTAACACATCCTGGAATATTCATGTTGAATATGTATTATTTATGCTGAACATATATACTTTCAAAGACACCGGTCGAATAAATTGCAGGGATTTTTTTTTTCCAAGAAGCAAAGTTGCCTCAAACTGGGCTCCAAACAGAGGAACAAATAAATCAGAGATTATTTCATATGTCCTGTAATCCAGATTGACCCGATCTGATACCTGAGGGGGGAGGGGCAGCGGCCCAACTGATCCACGAGTGCTGGATTGTACCAAGCTTTTGAAAAGGCTGTATTTATCTGTTTGTTTAAGGATTTATTGAATGAACTATGTGTGTGGGTTAACAAATACGATGAATGACCCCTTGCAAGAATGCCGATATGAACCTCTGTGAGTGCTATATGTAACACAGCACTTGAATGTATTAATGCTGCCTTTCCTGTCATTTTTTTTGCCCTGTATTTAATATTACCGATGACACGGTGGACAGTGTTGGAGTGACACTTGGTCTGGTCTGACAGGTCATGGCAGCTGTTACACCAGGCAAAGCCAGAAACAGGACTTTAAAGTCTTTAAAGTCCCAGATCTAATCAACCCAAAAGAGCTGCAGGTGAGTGAGGTGCCGGCTCAGACCTGCCTGCCAGGGAATGGGGGAAAAAACAGGAAAAACCAAACAAAAACACAGTAGGGACCGAAGAAGAAAGACAAAATGGCTCTGAATGGGAGTGAATTAGCCATGAATGGAAGCTGTGGGGGTTTGGGAGCAGCAAAAGTGCCATTGAGCCTGATCCACTTATGTTTAAATGCTCAATCGCCACTTTATTGACCTGCTCAGTGATAGCTAAATAGAGCCCTGCCAGGTATTTTGTATTTCAGGGGTCAGTGGATGTGAATTTAAAATCAGCCTCTCTCGATTCAGGTATGCCAAAGCAGCTAGTGGCCATGAATATCAAAAGTTTTGGAAGGATCAGAGAGAAGTGCTGTATTCTAATGGAGCTATATTTCAAACCAGAAGACGGCTGCGAAAACCACACCGAGATCAACCCCCGAACTCAACTCTTTAAAACACTGGCTATTTCTAAAGGGTTGCAGCTGCAGCTCGGACATCATAGCGAGGATTTCTCTGGTAGTTTTCTTCAGATCGATAAGAAAGAGAGCATCTTTACCCTTTAAATACCGTATTTTCACGACCGTAAGGCGCATTGTATTAAAAGGCGCAGTCTCAGTTATGGGTGCTATTTCTGTATTTAAAACATACATAAGGCGCACCGTATTATTAGGCGCATGCTGAAACATACAGTAAAAAATGACAACAGAAGTAAAACAGTGAGTTTCGACACATTTATTGAACAAAATATTCATTCTTCTGCCACAAAACCATCAAAGTTTTCATCTTCTGTATCTAAATTAAACAGCTGCACTATTTCAATGTCCAACATCCCGAATTCCCCTTCTTAATCATCTGAATCAGACTCACCGACCGGTTCCGGTTCAGCGTTGATTTTGTGAAAGCTCTTCCAATACATGAAGACGGTATCATAGCCCAGGCGTCTACAATCCACCCGCATATGGTGGCATAACTTGCCCGCCGCTAACTCATAGTCTTTGTGAAGGAGTGTTCACCTTCCGTCATCCAGCACCCTGTCCGTTTCCGTGGCAGCCGAGAACCACGGTGAACGACGACTTCTTGTGCCCCGTTGTGCGTATCGCCACCGTGCCGGTCCCTTTTTCTCCACTTTGTGGGTCAAAGGGATGTTAAAAGTCAGAGGGATCTCATCCATGTTGGTGATGTGGCTGGGCGTGGTCATCTTGTCGCGGCAGTAGGTGCGGAAGATGGCTACCCTCTCCTGGTTAGGGTTAGGGAAGATGGCTGCCCTCTCCTGGTTAGGGTTAGGGTTAGGGAAGATGGCCGCATTCTCCTGGTTAGGGTTAGGGTTAGGGGTAGGGAAGATGGCCACCCTCTCCTGGTTAGGGTTAGGGTTAGGGGTAGGGAAGATGGCCACCCTCTCCTGGTAATCCGTGGGCAGCCGCTGCGCAACAGTTGTCTTCGCGCGTATGGAGAGATGCCGCCTCCTCATAAAGCGAAAACACTAAGATTGCTCGATTGCCATTTTCAGCCGCATATTCGATGGCCTGCAGTTGTCGTGAAAACTGCAGTCGTGAAAATACAGTAGTGGGATCAGGAGTGAAGAGTGGGAATCTGAGGGTATTTTTTTACCTGCTGAAGGTGGCTGCATAGACCCACTGTGGAGCCTAAATCCATTCCTTGGTAATCACTAAAAAGAGGCCCATTTGTTCTGAGTGGGAAGTTGTCCAGATCATGAACCCCGTCTTTACAGAAATTACAGGTTTGGGTTATAAGAGGATCTCCTGTATTTCATAGATGTGCACCTGATCCGAGCACTTTAAAGGCAATCTAATGGGAATCGTTCTAACAGTTTTGTTGCATCCAAAGGATTTCCCTGTCCTTCAGGTCCTGAGTCAACAATTATCCCTGGCAGCCTTTTGATTTTACTGTCCTGCAGGTTGGACCATCCCCCCTCCCCCGCCCCCTCCCCAGGCTGCTTTAACTGCCTGTTCTCGGCAGGACGAGGTGGCTGTAACCTACACCAGCTCTGTTAATTAATTGATGTGCCCTAACGGCCAGGCTGCTCCCTCAGTTCCAGTGAAGCAGGTTTGGGCTGCCTGCAGCGGTCGCCGCTGCCACGTCTTTGGACAGACAAAGGCAGGACAGAGACCCTCAGCAACAGACAGAATGTTGAAGAGAGGAAGACATCAACATCCCGGTGATCGTTAATCACTCAGGAACGCCGCGGTCCAGGGCTGTATATGGCGACAGTGCAGACGGGGGGGCAGGCACAGAGAAAGAGGAGGCAGAGGAGGACGGACGGAGGGGGAAGTGGGAGACACAATGACTGGAGATCAGCCTGCGGGTCCAGCCCATCTCCTGCAGGGCCTGGAAGCAGTGCTGCTGCTCCAGGGCTTGTCCTCTGTGCTCTGTCAGGTCCCGGATCCTGAGGTAAGAGCCTGACGAATCACCTTGTTCCCAGCAGATCTCTCTCAGGAATATCCTAATGGCTGCAGGTGCTGTGAAGGAAGCGTCGGTGAGGCGTTCATGTTGTCGCCAGAAAACCTGCGTCGAAACGGGATACACAAGAGTCCAGGTGGCATTTGAAACAATCCGTGGAGATTTCATATGCATGTGTTTTGAGGATACATTGAGAACATTTATCTCAGGAATCATTTCTGATTTGTTGGCGTTATTAAATTGGGAAGGTTCTCTGGGCGTGGAACTGTAGAAATACATTAAAGCAGAGATGGAGATCGATTGAGAGTACTGAAAAGAACACTGGAAGCAGAACTTAGATTCGTAGAGACGGAGCGCATATGCCAGAACAAGTAGATGAGGTAACGCGAGGCCACGTCATGTTGTTTGCTGCCACAAAGCAAAAGTTTAAGGCCACTAATCCTGAAGTGACCCTCCCCCCCAGAGGAGAGGACTTAACATTGCGTAATCACCCTGAAAGCCTTGAAGTAATGCTATTGTCATTACTTCGGAGCTTTGGTAAATATCACTAGCAAGGCTCTAATCCACGCGGGGGTGTTGCACAAGCACACAGCGTAAACTCATTTAGATTTCAGCTTCCTGTGCCAATAGTCAGTCGAGTTCATCCGCTCCAAATAAAGAGACTCTGAAGTTGATGAGCTGTTTCTGTGAGAAAGAAGGTTTATATAGTGGATAGTTTAGGAACACTGTGGGGCAGACCCACTTTTTGTAGTTATGTATTGATATTAAAGGTCAACTGCGCTCACCATCTCAGGATTTTATCAAATTCTAAAGGAATTTTCAACCATTGCTAACTTTTTTCTACCCATCAATGGTCGTTCAAATAAACGTTGTCACGTCTGATTGTCATGACATTTGTTTCGTTTCTGTTCCACCACAATGGTGCCATCAATAAACAGCAAATGTAATCAACATCCATTATCCATTATCGGATTCAGGCTCAGCACTAAAGTATACAGTTTCCAAGACAACCTTATTATCCAGTGAGGTGATCAATACACAGAAGACAGGGAGAAATCCTCCTCATGTCCTGATAGAGAGGCAATAATCCACCAGATTGATTTAACGCAAAAGAAATCCCAGACTTATCTTACCGGAGTCACGGCTCTAATTTAAAATGCAGTAAGTGTTTGTTTTGGATGTAATTAATCCAAATACCACAGAACTGTAGTGAAAATACGGGTGGGGGTGGTGGGGGGTACCTTTGGAAGGCAACCTCATCACCTGTTGACTGAGTAAAGAGGAATTAGGGAAAGTTGTGTGGATGTTTGTTTTCGCAACTCGCCCCTTCGGTGCTTGATATGGCTTTTGTAGCAGTTCTTTGGGGGGTTATATGCTGGTATTTTGTCACATGATGCCTCCTTTCTCCACAGCTTTTACCTACAGATCCCCCGAAGAAGCCGGACCCCATCACCTCAGAGACGGTTGTGTTCTGGGGGCTGCGCCTGTGGCAAGTTATCGGCATCTTTGCGTTGTTCGCTTTAGCAGTTGGTCAGTACCCTTTTATCGATACATCCTTATCATCTTCAAATCAAACTTACATCCCTCAGACTCCACATTTAGACTCACTTGTGCGTCTTCCAAGTCAATCTTGGAACAAGGATTGGAACAGATTATTAAAATATTTAAAAACAGCAACAACAACCAGTGTTCTACTGCCTCTGAGTCTGTGTTTATGATGGAGAGAAACTCACAGATTTAAACAACGTTCCATCCAATAGGAAGCAACAAGATGCAGTATTTTTCACATTCATTTATGTCGCCTCACTTCCACCACTGGCATCCGCTGATGCTGCCTTGTTTCCCCCAGAAAGGCTGTGGAACCAGCCTTTATTTTGGTAGCCCGATTTTTTGCCGGCGTGAAAATAACATGAGCATTTCCAAATGTCCTCGTCTACAGCCAGATGCTGATCTGTGAACTTTACAGCAGTAATTACTTGTTTTTGCAAACGTCACACTGAGCTTTATGAAAGTAGAACAGTTACAGTATATTCATGCATCGAGGCCTAACTGCACGACACTGTCGGCCTTTTATGTGATGATAGGATCCTACAGTTGGGGGGGTGAAGTGGGGGAAAGTGTCATTCCGACACACTCCTGCAGGAATACACTTTGGTACAAAAGTTAAATTATGTGCATACGTTAAAGTCAATGTTGACTTTTGGTTTCGCATTCGACACGGACCACAGTCACCTATGTCGGAGCCATCCAGGCTCCTCCAGCCGCTCATGCGGAAAATGAAGCCGTTTACACACACACACACATTTATATTTGTATTTCTGTGAGGACTTTCCTTGACATAATGAATTTTCTGGCTCCTTAACCATCACAACTAACTAACTGGGCCCAACACCAACCCTAATTCCAACCTTAACCTCGAAACCAAGTCTTGACACTCAAATACCCTTTATGTTTGTGAGGACCAGACCAGACGTGTTGGTCAAAGTGTTGGTCATATTAACGTTCTGGTCTACACAACAAAGCAACAACACACACACACACACATATATATGTAAGATAACTTTATTTTTAGATTTGACCCAATCAGTGGTCTGGAGCTTAATTATCCGCAGCCTCTTGTTTAAAGGTTCTTTTTGCTCATGAGGCCATATTTAGCCCTGCTCTGTGTTTTGAGGCAATCCTTATTTAAATAAACTCATTGTCTCCTGTTCTCTCTCTGTTAGTTATCACACTCTGCTGTATATTCAAATGCCGAATTCCAAGGACCAAAAAGGAAATCGAGGCACGACATGCACAACGGCAGGCCGCCAAGAAATATGCTAACACGTTAGAGACGGTGCCACCACTGAGCGAGCTGACGGAGATCCCAGGATGTAAGTTGTGCACATACTGTTTCCAGCCACCTGTTGTGCATTTCCAAAGCTTCCCCCCATTTGGCTTTGGAACCTTTTCTTTCCGTGTTCAGATGGCGGCACATCCAGCAAGCTGCGTTTCCTAAAACAGAAGTACACATGTAGGATAAACAACGGCAGCGAAATAAACAGCGTGGACAGAGATTCATGTCTAAAAGCGTAATAATTAGGATAGGAAAATGAAGCAGTCTCACAAAACGGAAGAATTATTATTCCAAAACACCTCAGCAGCAATATGTTTCCACAAATACCGACCTTTTCAGTTAAGAGTCTCAGTTAACAACAGATGGTTGTCCAATGGCTGGACATCAAAGCATGAAGAAAACGTGTCCATCTGCTGCCACTGTTTACTCTGTCCTGGTCCTGATGAGTAACTTCACGTCTGCACATTTACCCTGTGTGGAACACTGTGGTGTTTTCATCAAGAAGAAAGGAGGAGGGTTGGTTTTGCTGGAGGTGACGACAAATATCCACAAATATTTTAGAGACACTTTAAGAGCAGCTTTATTTCGTTTGATCTCTTAGTTTGACCTCTCCTTTCCTCCTTTTCTCTCCTCTCCTCTCCTCTCCTCTCCTCTCCTCTCCTCTCCTCTCCTCTCCTCCTTTTCGCTCCTTTTCTCTCCTCTTCTCCTTTTTCTCTCCTCTCCTCTCCTTTTTCTCTCCTCTCCTGTCCTCCTTTTCTCTCCTCTCCTCTCCTCTCCTCTCCTCTCCTCTCCTCTCCTCTCCTCTCCTCTCCTCTCCTCTCCTCTCCTCTCCTCTCCTCCTTTTCTCTCCTCTCCTCTCCCCTCCTCTCCTCTTCTCCCCTCCTCTCCTCTCCCCCTTTTCTCTCCTCTTCTCTCCTCTCCTCTCCTCCTTTTCTCTCCTCTCCTCTCCTGTCCTCCTTTTTTCTCCTCTCCTCTCCTCTCCTCTCCTCTCCTCTCCTCTCCTCTCCTCTCCTCTCCTCTCCTCTCCTCTCCCCCTGCTCTCCTCTCCTCTCCTCTCCTCTCCTCTCCTCTCCTCTCCTCTCCTCTCCTCTCCTCTCCTCTCCTCTCCTCTCCTCTCCTCTCCTCTCCCCTCCCCTCCCCTCCTCTCCTCTCCTCTCCTCTCCTCTCCTCTCCTCTCAGCCCCAGGTGCTGCTGTGGTGCCGACTGTCTCTGGTCAGGTCCAAACGGATCACGCTGACCCATCATAACTGTTCTTAACTGTTCTTCTGTGCTCCTCTTTCTCTTCCGTCATTGTCTCTGTTCTGTAAAATGTCTCAAAATAGGTGAAAGTAAGTTTCTTGGTTGTGAAATTGCTGCAGCCTAAAATGTTCTTATTTACATTTATACATTGCCTCTCTCTGCTAACCACAGCTTGTCCTGTCTTGAGGCTGAGAGAGTTTCAGGTAGAGATGCTATTATTGTAATTATTAAGTGCACATTGGGTTTTGCACTGACAACTTATGGACTCAGTAATGTAAAGGAAAACACATTAAAGGCGGCAGCAAAATGTGATGCATGTGGGGAAAAATGCCAATATCTGACTCATACTGGATAAGAGTCATGTTGAATGTAGTTTAAACATGATATTTCAATGTGCTTGCATCTGTGTGTGTATGTGTGTGTGTGCATATGTGGCCCATATTGCCTGCTCCTGCTCCTGTGGCATTGTGAGGATGTGAAATAAATATGGACGGTCTCTTACTCTTCCTCTGCAGTGGCCACACACACACAAAGAAACTGTCACCAGGTTTGTTTTGCACGTGTGTCGAATGAGAAAAAAACCCCAGTAAAGCTACTGTCGGAGGAGCATCCAGATCTCATCCAGTGTGCACTGGAGTAAAAGCTCTTCATGATCATATGGTTATTCAACCGTGACATCAGGGGGGTGTTGGGAGCCGTTCCAAAGAGTGAGGAGCAAGAAAAAACTGAAAAAAATATGTTTTTTTTTTTGTTTTATGAATTGAAAGAATAAGACAGCAAGTTAAAATTAGCAGTTAATCACATATTAAACATGAGAGCTAGAAACAGCTTAATATTCTATTTGCAGACAGTAAAACAGCAAATTAATCTGATGCTTGCCGCCTTAATAGATACAAAGTAATTCCTCACATTTTCCCATCTGATGGCTTTGAACCGTGTAATGAAAACGCCATCAGAGGGCCACATCTGGACAGTCAGCCTGACCTGCAGGAAGACAAGGATTTATCTTTTCCCTCTGTTCTTCAGTCGGCAGCAGCTATGACGTCAGGGACAAGGTCAGCGTTGGCAAAATGCCCTGATGGGAATGGCAGGAGATTCATTGTAACAGGGGTTCATTTTCATAATAAGGCCCCTTTAAAAATTAAATACTCGATTTATCATATTCCACCAGCTGTGCCGAACATTTGACAGGCATCGGTGTTGCAAAGGTCACCGTGTTTTGTTAAAGGTGATGTTAACTTTTAATTGTTCCGCTGCAACAAGCAGGATTTAAAGAACTGGTATTTGCATTCAGCCTGGGGTTTCATGATAACTACCTAAAATAACATGAACACACACATTTTTAGGACAGTGACACCGAAGAGAATGTTTTGAGTGCTGAGTTTCTGACCAGAAATGATGTGATGCAGTGTAAAATGAACAATGTCCCATATTTTGGTGCATTATTATAGACACAATTTGTTTTAACCTCATTATTGCGGCACACTTCCTGTTTTATGAGACTTTAGTTAACCTGGC
This sequence comes from Takifugu rubripes, assembly GCF_901000725.2. Lineage (NCBI taxonomy): Eukaryota > Metazoa > Chordata > Actinopteri > Tetraodontiformes > Tetraodontidae > Takifugu > Takifugu rubripes. Next base: position 2,654,527 of record NC_042306.1, read on the forward strand.
CGTCTAATTGAGAAAAATGTCTTTCAGCATGCAGGAAGTTGCCTGTTGTCCGATTTCACCCCACAAACAATGTCATTAAAAACCTAAATAGACCGTGCTTATTAGAACAGATGGAGGCAGATGTGCCTCTATTATGTGCAGCCCACTTAGTTTAGCTTGCAGACGGATTTAATTACCATTAAGGACTGGACAGAAATGCTACCTGATGCCATTAACAGCGTGTTGTTGTTTTCTTCATTTCTTCCTTCTCATTATTCAGCTGCAAAAGCTGAAGAAAAGGAGGAGGTGGAAACAGTGTCTGCAAAAGTGGATGCTGAGAAAGGAGAAAAGAGGACTAAGGGAAAGACAGAGGGCAAAGGTGCCAAAGAGGGGAAAGGAGATGAGAAGAGCACATCCAAAAAGAAGACAAACGAAAAGGGCGAGAAGGACGGTGGAAAGAAAGAGACTGGAGAAAGAAAAGGAAAGAAGTCCGAAGACAAAGGAGACAGAGGAGAAAGAGCGGAAAAGGGAGGTAGAGGGGGGGCCAAAGGGGGGGCCCGAAAGGCTCAAAAGTGAGGACCCTTTCTTTTGCACAATGTTGTTTTTCTAAATTTGTACCTGTTTAAAAAACCAAATAAAAAAACAACACACCAATAATAATTCTTCACTTCAGAACCGGGGATTGTGATAGAATATCAAAGTGCCTTAAAATGATGCATTTATTCACCATTTACTGCAGAACAAATACCAGAACACATCTCAATTTAAAGTTAACAACAATATGTACAACAGGCCTGGATCCTCATACAGCGATGAGAAGGAGAGACATGTTTTGACAAACACAACGAGGACCAGTGTGGATCCTTTAGCACGAGATAAATAACGCTGGACGAGTTTACAGCTCCATGAGAGGTATTTGAAGACAGTAAAATACAACATTAGCTCTATTTTCATTGGCCTTCGTGTCCACATGGTCCCAAAACAATCATTGAAATGATACAATCAGAAAAAAAGATATGGTTTTGTAGCATATTAAAGTGCTCAGATATAATTTGGATTAATTGAAATGATTGAAAGGTTGCGCAGACTACACATAATAATACCCCTGAAATTGAAATGGAATTTTCAAGTGGTGGATTATTATAACTAGGGACTATAGCCCTAAAAAATCTGTTGCCCGTGGACATTGTGGATGTCAGAATTAATCTGATGCACTGTATTAATCTGCTGCATGTAGGCACTACAACTCCCAGCCAACCGACTGGCAGATGTTGTCATTTTGAACAGAGCAACAACAGTACGATAGATAAAAGAACCATCACATTACTACTGGCTACTACTCTAAAGTATGAAGAAAAGGTGTGAAATAGGATGAGCAAATGTGACTTTTTAAAAAATATATTTTTACACCAGACTGTATATTTAGAAATAAAAATGTCATCGTTTTGGATTTTTTTTGACAGTTTTCCTGAAACCACCAACCTACACACCCTCTACACACTGAATTTTACCGCAACTGTTTGGTCACTGATAATACAAATAAATGCTGCAAAACACATGTCTTTGGCATAAAAGTCATAACCCCCCCTCGCACGAAAACATGGATTAAAAGCTAGAAATAACAAGGAGGAGGGTTAACAACGTACCGTGGAATGGTTTGTGAAAGGCCCTTGGATGCCCCTTTAAATTGCTAAAAGTATATACAGAACCAAGTATCGCAAACATTTCATAAACATAAGGAAACAAATTTACATGGAAAGATTAGCTCGGTAACATATCCATACATATAAACACTACGACAGCTCGCAATTAGAATCTGTTTCTGATTTTTGTAAACATTGTGACATGTATATTCATCAAAAAGCAGCAAAATACTGGAACATCTGTAAACATTACATATTTTCTCATTTATTTCTATGTTTTCCCTTCATATCAACCACACTCCTGGAATTCAGGCTTGGGGCGGAAACTGTTTGCCTGTTTAACACTCTGGGAAAAGATGGAAAATTCTGCCTCCTGTTCCCTACCTGTGTGTTCCCAATGGGGTCTCAAAAATGTGTCATGATTTCTGAGTGTTTCCATGATCTATTTAACTGAAAGTGTGTCTGTGTGTGTGTGTGTGTGTCTGTGTGTACTTGTACTTGCTACATATTGAATACCAAAATCATTCTACTAGCAAAGTGAGGACATTTTTGTGAAGTGAGGATATTTTGTCCTATAGCTATTGCTTGTGGCTATGAAAGTCCTCTCAAAGCTGTAAGTAGAAGGATGTGTGTGTGTGTGTGTGTGTGTGTGTGTGAGTGAGTGAGAGAGAGATCTGAAAGATTTGACAGTAAAGATTAATAATGTTCCTCCAAATGATATGAACATATTTCATAAAGAACTTTTAACATAGCCTCACTGTATAGAACTATATATATAACTTTTGTGTAGAATTTCTGACTATGCTTTCATACCACCTTTAAAGAAGGGGTATTATAACATCAGAGGGCTTAAATTACCTGAGTACCTTTAACACTGAAGTGGATGAGCAAGTAAAAGAGGTGCTAAAAGCATGACCGGATGTCTCATGATAGCCACATTAATAATAATGCACTCAGCCTACTTGTGCTGCTGAAATTCTCCACATGCGCACTCACATTACAAATGCGGATTTACGGTTGGACTCGGGCAGAGCCAAGAGTCATGACCGGGGCACCTTGTGGGTTGCTGCTTCTATATTTACTGGGTGACCTCCAGATCTCTATTGGGACATTTTCCTTTGTGGCGATCCGGCTGGCGCAGAGCCGTAAATCCGACCCCCTACCCAAGATGGTCAGTGTTTATCATAACGAGGAGGAAGATTTTCTGCTCCGTCGGGAGGCCTGGTTACATTTCTGTTGAGGTGCGGGTCGGGCTACGGCGAAGGGGTCCCCGCAAACACAGTAAGTCTGACACAAAAGCATGAGTTGGCCTTAAGGCTGTACCTGGCGTCTACACCTACGACAGCGAGCATTGCTGAGCACAAGACACTTGCAAAATTAAAAAAAATAACAGATATAAACAGTTATGGCAGTGGAAAAGAGATACAAAATGACAGTCTGTTTCTATCTGTTTAAACATTCACTGTGGAAGATGGCTGGTGAAATGTATTCGCCACGACTGTGGGGGGGTTAACGTCCCCCCAAACAAAGGCCCAGGTTATGTAACTGATGCGCCCTCGTTGCCACGGGCGTCATCATTCAGTGTTCTGGGTCAATTCACAGGAGAAAAAACTGCCAGTGTTGATTCATGCAGCCATCCCCTTCAGACTATCCTGAGACTGTTTCATCCCCCCCCCTTTCCCCCCAGTTTTCTCTCCCTGTGCGTGTCACATGACGGTCTCCCTCTCCTCCTCCACCACGGATGAGGGTTTCTGGTCCTCGCAGGGTCGCGCGGGAGCCGGATGCTCCTCATCCGGGACGTGGAGCTCTTGTCCTGAGGACGGTACGGAGTTTTCCGAGACGGAACCGTTCTTCACGTACCCGGGGAGGTTGCGATGACCGTTCACGGGCACCGGTCCAAGTCTGGTGGTGAGATGGAGGGCCAGCGGCGCTCTGGCGGTGACGTTGGTGACGCTGGTGTGTGACACCATCGGTCCGTAGCTGTATGTGTTACTGCCGCTCCGAGCTTTCCGTTTGAAGTCCAGCGCCAGGGTCCTCCTGCTCCAGGACTTTTTGATCTCAGCCTGCACCTGCCAAGAAAAGTTTGCAGTTAATTTCTAGGAACTCGAGTATAGAAGCGAAAAGCAGAGATGAGGCTCTTACCTCGCCGTTACAAAAGCAGTATATGATTGCCACTAAGAATCCCTGAGGAGAAGAATAGAAAATGATTTGAATTTAGCTAATTCCTGTTGAGTTTTATAGATTGAACAACCACTTTTCTCTTCAGTCTTATTGTATTACTCATTTATTATCATTTATTCACAACGAGGTGCTAAATCAATGATTCCAGTTTACCTGAAAGGAGTTAAACAGCATCTCATAATGCATCTGGATCAGCCAAGGGATACCGGACACCTCTGTATATGGCATGGCATTAAATATGATGTAATGGACCCCAAAAAGCGGCATCAGCACCAATGTGGACTTCAATAGTTTCCTGTGTGGATGAAAGAAACACACAGACAAACCCTTTAAACAAGTTTGAGGCCCTTCTGGGATAAAAAATTACAAAATCTCATACTTACTCAAGCCTTTCAAGTATGAAGGTCTGCCAATTTTGCCTTCTGCCTTACATTTTCAAATCACTTCTGACTTGCATGTTTGTATTTTAGCTTAGCTTTGGTCTGATTTCTATTTTGTCCACTTATAATGCTGCCCGGGGATGCAAATGCAATCAAAGGAAACGGGTGTGTTGCGCGGCGGTGGCCACAGCTACACCGAATGATTAATAATTTTACGTGTGATGTCGGTTCAGAAAAAAACCCATTTGTATCATGTCCCTCTGTACCTGTACTGCTGTCTCGTATCGCATCTCCCAGCATTTGTTTCTCGTAGCTTTGTTGCCAGGACTCTGATGATGTTCAGAAATAACACGAAATTAACCTGCAGACAAAATGACACCTGTTAATTAAGTGTAATTACACATAATAAGGTGTCTTATACTGTGCAGGTGTACTGAAACACCACTCTCTTAACGAGCAGGGGCCATGATGAGCAGGTACTCACCACTACAGCAACCAGGATGGGCACTTGATAAATCCATTTCAAATTGCCCGCACTTAAGTCCCAACACCTGCGATGGGGGCAAACACATCAACAGCAACATGTGAGGATTGGAAAGACAATGATGAAGGTCAAACTTTAAAGCTTCATGATGCGCAACCTGTCAGCTCAAGAGTGTCCGACTCAAGCCAACAATTTTAACCTTTAATGTTTAATTCCTGGGTTGTTGCTTTAAAGGAAATTTAAAAAAAAAAAAAGGTTATTTCTGGATAATAGGACACGTAAACTAACACCTGGATTAATGTGTAGGTATCAGCAGGTATTTCAGTCCTGCTCCTGCTGTGTCCCCACCTGCAGCTGGAGCTTAACTGCTGTGCCACCAGCCATCTTTACGTTAGTTAACAGACGACTACGCCGCAAAAGTGTGAGTTCTAAAACTGGACCGAACCGGACGAGTTCGCCCCGAGAACAGCAGGTGCTCGTTTTGAAGTTTCACTTCCAGTAGTCAGTGGTGAGAGAATTTGTTCTTTAGAATTGTCCAGTGAAGATGTGTTTATGTTTGTAGCTACGTTTATGGACATATTTGATTTACTGACCCAGAAGAAAACCCTCCGCTCTGTGTTTATTTTCACAGCGGCGTTAACAAGGTCCCACTTAAGGTCAAGATTGTAATTTTCAGTAACCAAAACCACTTATTAAAGTAGTTGTTTCAAAGGAGTCGCATGAGTTCTAATCAGCATCAAAAATAACTGATGAGAATGAAGAGAGGCTTGGCTGGAGGATGTCCAGTTAGTTACAACCCCAAATATGACATTTAATAAATGTGGGTGGTTAGATCTCGGGATTGTTGTTCTTGGAAATGGTGAATTTTGCAAAAGACACCTTCAAAAAGAGGAGCTTCATCAAGTCCCTGTGACAGAAACGCAGGAAAACATCTTTTCCCCGCGTGCATTCTTTGCTCCAGACCTTAGCGTGTTGTTCCTGAGAGAGGATAATGTGTGTGTGATTGATGCACGCTTACTCTGTGTCTGCAAAAACGGCTCTCACGGTGGCCCAAACTGTCACGAACATCGCAGGAACCCCTGAAGGACAAAATAAACCGTCACAAACACGCTCGTAACCTCTTCCACGTGACTGAAGGCGCGTTATTCTACAGGTGGGATCTGGGCAGCACAGCATCCACATTGTATGCGCTGTGCTTCCAGAAATGATTTGCACAGTGTGTACAATGCAGGAACTGTAAAACCCGTAATCTTGATATATTTGCCTTTGGTTTTGACAAAGAACCAAGGCTCTGACCATTGTCCTCAATGACTCTGTTTTCGTCGAAATGAGATACTCTCCCTAATTGCCGAGGTACTATAGTAATCTGCTAATCAGTGGGCAATCACACGAATGAAGAGAGGCTGTAAATGAAGAACTCACCCCATCCAATCAGAGTAAACCCCCACAGATACTTTCTGTCTGAGAAGAAGGTCATAAAGATGAGGCTGTGCAGGTACAAGCCCTCAACCAGGATCCAGTAGTAATTTGTGGCCAGGAAGTACATGAACAAGGTCACCACCACTTTACAGCCAATCTAGGAAGCAAAAACAGCTTAGTGTAAACGACAATGCAATTATCTAATAGGCATGGAGGTAATGAGACCACACCATAAGAACAGAAGGTCTAGGAAGTTTCCTGTAGGGTTGTGTGATTATATGCGAGCATGGTCTTCTTGTGTAGATATATATATTGGAATACTTACTATGTAAGTGGTCTGTTAAATCAAATTGGATTTTTAAATTTTCTTTTTTCAATTATATGAGTTTAATAAAGGTGTGGAAAGTCCTGATTTGGATTTAATGGCAGCCCAGAGCAGCTACACATCAGGCAGGAACGCTGAGGGAAAAGAAGCGTCAAGGACGGCAGCCTCTCATTTCTGCACTTCATTATCTGTATTCGTGCAAGCGTGCCCATTTTTAATGATCTTCTCCTAAAAAAGCACCGTCTCTCCCATTTTACTCAGGTAGACTTGTGGTGGGTATTAATTTCATCCTCTCCAATGTGCTTTCTCCTACAATCTGCATTTGAATGCGTCATTATTGATAAGACAATAAATATTGAGAGTGTGTGGACGGAGGAAGCAGGGCAGAGGTTGTCTGAAACTCTGAGGAACCAAAGTCGCTCCAGGGATGATTATTTATGTATATGTTATTATTATATAGTTTATCCATTATATATAGTCAGGAGGTGACTCCGACAAGGGCTCCAGCTGCTGCTGCACCACCACCATGATTATCACATCAGCCGGCGCTCAACACTCCCTCTTTCTCGGCCCTGATTGACAGTTGCGTAACCATCATCATTATCTTTTCTTATCGTTTGATATTTCAAGAACAATTGAAGGACAACAGTGGGGGTTCGCTCACTGGGGAAGCATTTTAATTGTTTTTTTTACCTTTAATTGATGGAGCGGTGAGAACGGTGGATGTTTTTGTTTAAATTGTTTACTCAAAGGAAGTCTGGAAAGTTTTGACATTGATGCAGCATTAAGGAAAAAAGGACAAGAACAGATATGGATGCATGAAACAGAAAGAGCAGAGACCCCAGCACCGTTCTCTGGGGCGCCCCGCGGAGAGCTGGCGAGGAGCCTAAAGCTGACCTGACACCCCGAACGAACACTTCAAATCAGGAAAACTGCACCGGCAGCGATGCTCAGGCCAGAGCGACAAGCACAATGAAAAACTGCGCACGGAGGCGCGGCGACAAAATGAACGGCGTGTTCATCAAAGAAGACGCTGCAAATTAAATTCTAATTAAATGAATCGAGCCTTTCTTATCAGAGCTGCTGCGGTTGAAACATTTGTGAAAATGACTTGTCAATTTGGGAGTTGTTCATTCACACATTTAGAACTTTAATCAAGACAACTTTGAATATCAAACAAGTATATCCACCCCATCTTTTTTCCCCTTCTTCATGCACCATTATCTCACCATTTGTGTATTTTGACAGACGCTTAACGTTGCACAGTGGGAGTGTTCTGTACTCACAAACTGGGTTTTGTTGGCTGGCGGAGCTTCGGTGATGGACTTGAGCTCCTCAACCGTGACCCTCTCCATATTCTCCAAGGTGGATCCGGAGTACAGAACGACATCTTTGACAAAGATGCTTAGAGCTCGTAGCATGTAGGACACAAACAGATGCATGTGGATGTAGTTCCTGGTGCAGTGAAGCCGTCTGGGGGGGAAATCCGAAATCAGAAGGTACATCTGTTAGAAGCTTATTTTATTTGCTGTTGTTCACGTGTGTGTGCGAGATGCATCCAAACAATACATCCCTTAAATTAAAAAGAAGCAAATAAGACACAAACATGCAACTGCTGAGCAGTAAAAACTAATTGCAAGCACGTTTTATGAAAAGCAATTAAAAATCTGTCTTCCAAAGCATCCGGAGAAGCTGGATATATGAGGCTGACCGTTGGATCAATGACAAGTGAGATCAAAATACACCATTACAGCCTATAAGCAAGTCTATTAATTGCTGACTGCATCTTCAATTTTGCTTTTTATCCGAAAGGACCCAAACAATATAAAAGGCAGTGTTTGTAGTGTGTTTTACTGGGTTCTCAAATGAGCTTTCTGCTATCAATTGTCGGCAAATCTTTGATGTCGTCAATGAGCGGAATGTTTGACAAGCATTCCACTATTGAGAGCTATTGATTCAGCGCCAGCGGGCGAAAACCAATCTAGGCTGCATTTCCCTGGTGAAAACGACCAAAGCTCAGCCTCAGATCTGAAATATCACTATTTTCTTTGGCTCCCAGGAAAACATTTATGAGCTTTCCTGTCTTCGACCTGACATGTTGAGGGGCCTGTCGTGCTCTGGCACACAAAGTCAGAATGTCAGATGGACCCCAGGGATAATTCATTAAACTCATTTGGCCCACTGATTTTCTGGTGCCAGTGGGGAACTTTTCTGAAGGTTTCTGACTGCCCGACTGTGTGTGAATCACTGGCAAAAGCTTTGAAAAATGGTTTGAATTGACACGTGACTTCTAATCCATGATTAGAAGAGAAGAAAACAATCCCTCCCCGCACTCACAATTAACCTTTAATTTCATTTGTTGAGGTGATTTTATCAGCCAAGCCAAGAAAGGCACTTTTAACAGGATCGTTGAAACATTTTATCTCTCCGGAGCAGAATCAAAGTAAATGGTTTTTCTTGTTCCACTGCTGTGATCTTTGTGATATCTTTCATGTTGAGGTAAAAGGAAAGCAGTAAAAGAAGCTTCCACTTTGGCTTCATAACCTTTATATACCTGGCATCAACTTACCTAAATGTTGCTTTGAAAAAGCATCAATAAGCATGAAAATAACCTAATAGATTGAAATGTCAAACAAGCCTCGGGGCTCGTGGTTCTCAAAAGGTAGACACACATAACACATTAAAAGTCAAGTAAAAGGTCAAAGGTGAGGCTTGACGGATGTGGCGTGCAGCAAGCGGAGTGCCGTGTGCCTGCAGTACCCGGAGCCACTGCATGACTTTATTTAAAAGAAGACCTTTTTTGATCTTTTCTGTTTAGATCTGTTCCGCATTTGCTCTAAAGCCAATTTGCGACCCCACGTTTGAATTCATCTGGCTTGATTGCAAAGAGTTTCATCAGTCTCACATTAACGCACCGGAAATATCCCAGGATGAGGACAGCCACTATGAGCGAGCCCAGGGAGATGGAGTACCCCACTGTGTAGATGAGATACAGGCGATGAAAGACCTCCTGTTTGAAGATGACAAAAGGGTTAAAAACACAAAGGAACAAAAGGAGTTCAGCACGTCCTCTCAGTTCAGGAAAAGTAACACTTTGAACTATTTTGAATACAAAATGTCACAGCTTGTTTTAGACATTTGGGTGAAAGTGTGTCGCAACTAGCATACTATTAAAAACAACACAAGTTCTGACCAAAGGATTGTTTTCCCCCTAGCCTAGCAAGTCAAGACCCCTTCAGAGGTCCTTTGCTGTTCTACTCTGGCAGACGTAAGTGGCAGACTTATACATACACACATTACACACACAAACATTCTCGTTAATATTAACAGACACCAACTTTTGAACCACCACAATTATGAAGGTTCACTGGAAAGGCAGATTTTATTCATTTTGCTATTATGAACATCAGGTCCTGTTGATTTATGTTCACAAATATGTGTACATATGGGGGGGGGGGGTATGTATAGACCTGTGGTATTAGGCTTATATACTGTATGTACAAATGGATGTGTAAATATCTATTGTTGATCTGTACCTATGGCTTTTTTCTTTATTTTTTCTTCTATTCAGTTCTTTCTATCATTTTTTGTTCTTGAAATCATCATCTCTCTCTTTTTTCCCCCTTTTTAGGGCTCATTTTGTCATTGTTTGCCTGCTGTGATTGTTTATTAGTTTGTGGGCTTCCCAGCAGTCAGGTCTAACATTTCATAAAATATTCATAAAATAGATATTCATAAAATAGATTCTTAAAGTTTGATACAGGAGGAGCTCAACGAAGTCATCGTGAACAAGCGAAACTGACAGAAGAAGGCGTTCAGATGAGAATGCTGCCTGCCCCCCTGCTGGACAGGAGGGGGGTGAGGGGATACATAAAAAAATAGATATAAAAATAAAAATCCAATGGAAGAAAGGGAGTTCAGCAAGTCCTTTCTCACACTCCAGGAAAAGTAACACTTGGACCTTTGTTGGCTCCAAAAGTCCTGACTTATTTTTGACTTTGGTGTGTGCTCTTGTCATAATTGGCACACTATAAAAAAAAAAAACTTCAGACAGAGGGATTTTTTTTTCTATAGCCTGAGAAGTCCACATGTCAGACAAGTGTGTCAAGCACGCAAGAATTTCACAAAACTGGATGAAAACGCAACTCGACACAGGAGCCGGTGCTGAGACGGGTCAGGTGGGGCGACCGGATCTTCGAGCAACGAGCAGAGGACGCGGCCAGTCCAGCCGCCAACCAAACCATCTGTGCTGAAATGGCCCACAGCCACATGTGATGTAACCAGATACCACACTTCCTGTGGTGGAGGTCAGGGGTACGAGGCAGTTGTGATGTGTGGGGTCTAAAATCTTGCATATGTATTTGTCATTAGCTACAACGGCTCCCTGGAGGGCCCGTCGACATAAACATCTGGGATCGGGGAGAGGCTGAGGACGCCACGGTGAGGCTGAACCCACATCCTCTTGTTCCAAGCGCCAGACATGTATACTTTTATTATTCTATAGCAAAATAGAGCTCATGGCAACATATGTTATGGTGTAAAACTTTGGAATTCTTTTCAACCTTTGAGTTATTTTTGCTGAAGAATTGATTTTGTCGGCAAAAATGATTTTTCACATCACTCAGCGTGAATTCATTCCCACAGCTCATCATAAATGTGCTGTGTTGGACCGACAATGAGGTTTCTTTATGTTGATTTCTAATATCACCTACAAAGCAAAATAAGAGTCTTTACTGGTCAAATAAGGGAAAAGATATTCATACTTCGTCATGCTTTTTAAAAGAATTATGGTGACTTTTCCAGCTATTCAAAACTGTAAAACTACTGGGTACCATTTTTCCAGAATGGGATGGATTTATCTGCAATGCTGTCATTATAATATTTCAGTTTTGTATTTTAATGGGCAGTAATTGCAACCACGCTACCCTCTTGTCATTATCTCCCGCTGGGATCGTTTCCCCTCTTTATTAAATATGGTGAATCTTTACAAGCGTTCTTCCTGTTTCGCTCTCTGAGTAGCAATTACCAGCTGATGGAGTTCAATCCTGTGTGGGATGGCAGGAAAAGCTGCCACGCGAAATCACTGAAACGCTGATGGCGTCAGCCACTGACGGACACTTCCGTCATTCCAGCTACAAAGGCGCATTTATGTATGAGGAGGGGGAACGTGGAGGAAGGCGCTGTCGCTGTGTAGCTGCGTGTAGGAGGGAGGGACCTCACCTTTTCATGGCTGTGGTTGTAATGGTAGAGGAATTGTGCACATTCGTTATAATTGGCCCAGGTCCTATTAGCTGAGGCCTGTTCCCACGTTCCGTTGAAGTCACAGCGACGGTATGCAAGTCCTGCGCCCCGCAGAAAGGCAAAATTTTAATAACAAGTTGACAATCATTTCCACTAAGTACACAGGCAGAGCCTATTCCTCTGCTCGACGTGTAAAGCTCTGAATAACAAAGTGCTGGGACGTCGCGACACGATGAGTTGAAACCAGACAGCACGCAGCAGCGCGCGAATTAGCACACACCTCAGTTGGCTCACGAGTTAAAAGGAGCTCCGGGCTCCGAACTGCTGACTTTATGCCGGGGCCAGCCTCACCTTTATGGTCGAAGTCGTAGATATACTCCGGACAGGCGGTGGATACGAGCTTCCCTGGAGGCCCTTCAGGCCAACACACAATACCATCCCATTCCGGGGAGCAGAAACCATCTGTGAAGGGAAAAACATCAGGGCTGACTTTTAAAACTGGAGCCAGAGAGTGCTGTTCTCTGTAGGTCACGGCGTCACTTGGCTGCAGGCACTTACAAGAGCAGTACTGCTGCATCTTTGCAAGGATTAACGTGTCCTTTAAAAACTAGGCCGCATGCATAAAGTTTACCAAAGATGCAAATGAGCCAGACCAAGGGTCTCGCTGTGCCTTAAAAATGAGCATTAATTGGCTTTTTTAGAAAACGTACTAATTAATTTCTTGCTGAGGTGGAGCAAGTGCACACACTTCCCATCAATTTGAGGTTAATTAAGCCTGGAATGAGTGTTTTGAAAAGCATCCATTAAATCGAGTCTTGCTGGGGAGCTGCAGCAGATTTCCGTGAAGGCTAAATTGTGGTCATCATACCGTTTTTATGGAATTGGAGCAAAACACTGGGTGTATTGTAATATCTGGAGGAGGCTGTTACAGTAAAATGACTCCCGTAATAAAATGGCAACCTGCAATTCCAAGTTAAAATGCTGCGGCTGCATCATATCCATCTTTCTATAACGGATCCATGGAAGCAGAAAGAGAAGCCAGGCTGCCGCCGCGGGTCCAGATTTCATGACAAAGTAAAGTGCAACAAGGTTCAATCAAAGAACCGATCCCAGTCGTTATTGCCTCCAATGAGTTTGGAGGATCTCAAGTACTGACAAAGAAAGAGTGACTAATAGAAAACTTGACCCCATGGTGCAAAGACCCGAGGCTCAGCAGCACCATACGTACGATACACCACTAAATATGAATTTTGTTTCAAAAATTCAACCACCTGAATCTCCAGCACGTGTAAAATAATGAGTCCGTGCTTTTTGAGAATAGCTGCAACGTAATTAGAAATAGACAGATGTCCTGGGAGTCATTCCCAAAATGTCGCTAAATTGTTGTCATTATGTTTTCTGTTGAACTGCTGATGAACCACTGAGATCAAAGCACGGAATAATAACATTATAGAGCATTTTCCATTACTCATGAGCTAATCGTTTCCCTTTCTTAATCAAAAACTGTTTTGCGAATCCATTTTGTATAATCATTTTAGCATCAACCCTTTTTAGCGTCCTTCTGAACATCTTCATTTGTTGTTGGCTGAGACCTTTAATAGTTGTTAGTTTGAAAAGGAAAATATTATTTAATTGCCAGTTGTGGTGACTTGAGCCTTCTGAAAGTGGTGTTCCCGTCCCTTTACCCACATATTCCTGGCACAAGCTTCTCTTATGGTTTGGCATTTTTCTTTTATTATTAAAAAACATCTGAACGACTGTGACCGCTAATAAATAGCTTGGGATAAAGCTATTACCACCCCACTTTTGCAGCAGCAGATCCTTTATTCCCTTGTTCCTGTAATCAAAGTTGCAGAGAGGAATTTAGAGGCCGTGACGCCATGCTTTTTTATTTCCCTGACACTTGGAGCAGAAAATTAAAGAGCAGACTGAGTGGAGCTGATGGATTTCTACAGATCTCTGGTGGGAGAAACACAGTGTTTAGCTCTGGGCATCGCGCTGACCACACATCCTGGGAGTAAAATTGCTGTAGATTTTATTGTCATAGGACCACCTACTGTCTCCGGCAAAGCTCGCACAGACCTATAATTTCCCCCCATACTGAAAATAGCGTATCCCACCAACTCATCAGATTCTAAATTACGAACGTCAAAACACATCCAGTTTTGTCATGATACTCGCAGCCTTTTATAACACTCGCTGATGTTTTTGTACGCCCTGACCGCAGGTTCGAGGGCTGCAGCTATTTTCACACTGCAGCGTCTGAGACATTAAACCCACATCCCTCCGCTGGACTCCCCAGGCATGCCTCGGTGTCTCCCTCTAAGAAAACCTCGTCTGTCCCGTCAAGATTCCTCCATATACAAGGACCGACAACCCAAACTGAGTCCAACAAAATGAGTACTTGTCGTTTCTCGGATGACTGCACAGGATGAGATAGCGTAGCTCTATAAACTGGGGTCACGGCACAATCTATACGACAGGAGCGTCTGGGCAGAAAACCCTGGACCGCGTGCTGGGGTCCAGGTCCTTCTGAGGACCAGACTTACACGGGTCATCAGAAATCACATCTCAAAAACTTGGCCAGCACTTAAAAGGGTCATAACCAGGATAGCAAGCAAACAGCCAGACGATGAGTTCAAATCCAGTCCACGTTCAGCCAAAGCATGAGCGTTTTATTCATTAAAAAAAAGAGGAAAACCAAATCATGCTTGTTGAACTAACACATGCGTTTAATCAAGCATTAGATAAACCCCCTCCCCCCTCATTATTAAGGTAACATGTTGGTCTTTATTCCTTCAAACACGTGTGCAACCTTCCGAAAGAGGTTAGAAAAAGCCACCACATGCAGGATGAGTCACAGGAAGTGCACGTGCACGTGTGTGAGGCCGCGTCATCAGGTATGTGGGTCAGCTCTGATGTACCCCCAAAACATCACCTCCAGCATTTCACTGAATCCTAGTTGGACTTGATGGGCTTGGTGGAGCCCAGACGGAGAACGGGGAGCAGAGAACGTGCACGCCAGCGCATTTCCCTGGCTGTCAGAGGTGTGTGAATGACTACAAAGTGTTACGAAATTAAGAAATCAGACACTGACAGCACCGGTAGCTAAGTGGAGTAAAGAGATCGTAACCGCACCAGTGCAGAAGCAGAATTCTGAGTGTGCTCCGAGGTGGCTGGTGAAGTGTGACAACGTGTTCGCCGGTCACCGCGACTTGTCAGGCTGGATTAAGGATGACGGTGGTCAGATGAGCAGCACGGAGCAGCATCTGGCGCTTGGATGGCTGCGCTAACGTCCCCGGCGTCACGTTTAGTAGGTTTTGACACGAAGCAGCGTCCTTTGGAAAACCGTAGACATCTCGCACGAGCTCCCGTTTGGCTCCTGCAGCAGCGACGGATTTTCCAAACGCTGTTTAATGTTTCTGGGCTTTTCTCAAAACCATGTCGGGAAACGCGACGCGAGGGCACCGAAACTAGCAAGAGCCATCAACAAGAGGTTCTTTTTTTTCCTTTCAATCATGAGTTTCATTTAGAAGAGGGGGACGTCGACGTGACCACAATGCACTGGGGTCAAAGACAGAAAAATGCTGCTGGTTTGGTGGAAGATTCCAAAATTCTCCTCTGAACAATCAACTGGTTAGAGGACAGAAACCACAATGGGGTACCAGGGTCTACTGGAAAACGGATCCAAATGAAAATAAATAGATTCGCCCAAGGATCAGATTTTCCTTCAGCTTAGCCTCTGAAAAATCAGACCCGGACGTTACACGAGCATTTTATTCGTAGATCTGCGTGAAGATGCTGTCACCTTCACCGCTGAAGATAGACGTCGCCTCATTGTCGCGACCAGTAAAGTCACCGTTGAATCTCCGCCGCTATGTCAGGAGCCGCAACTCCTGATTGTGTTTCCAGTAGCAGCGTCACGGCGCAATTTGGGAGGGATACGGAAGTGGGTCAGGGCTCAGGTCCACAGAGGATACGCAGCAGGTCTATTTTTGAAGCCACGAAAATGTGCGCCCAGACAGGTACTTCCTGTGTCTTCCTGCTCCTCAATAAAACATCAAAACTTACATCTCTAAATCATTTAGCAAACAAATGATCTACAAGCGCTCCAGCGGATGATGAAGCGGCAATCCTAACGCAGAGGCTCCGAGGCAGAATCCGTCCACGCGTTTCCTGCCAGCAAAGTCAGTTTTTCATCTTTTATTGATGAAACCGCTACAGTTTTGAAGGCTCGAGATTAGATATTCGTCCATTGGCCAGATGATGAGAGGCGTCCAAATAAATAGAGCCATCTTTGCGCAATCCCACCTCCAACATACAATTTCAACTTGTGAAAAAGTCAAACAATTTGAATCAAAGGAGATGGCGAAGCTGTGTCCCACAGCCACAGCACTTGCTCCTATAATCAAACATTTTATCAAGAGAGAGAGGGTTTGTTTTTTATGTTTGGCGCACCCTCCCTCCGTCATTGCCCCGCTTGATTGACTTCATCCTCCAACACCGAGGCCTTAGCACGCTGCTTCTGCTACAGCTTGTCAGAGCTTCTGGCCTCCCGCACGTGACCCTGTGGGAGCTGCGACAACGTCGAAAAAACCCTGACTTCCCAGGTCCTTTAGGAATGGATCCCCTTTTTAAGTGTTTACCTGACCTCTGCCATCAATTTCATCGGGTCATTTTCCAAAGCTGCCAATTTACTGACACTCAACCTGAGAGCAAAGCTTATTAGCAAATGTTAGTTATGACAACGCGCTGATATTTGCATTTTGTGACCTGCTGAACTGTTGGGAATTGAATGCGTGGCATCGAGGGGACTGTATCCAATCAGCAGGGCACCACTCCTCACTCACCAGGAACCTTATGCTTTGCCTTGATGTTGCCTTCGCAGGTTCGCTTGGCTCGGAACAACAGGCCGATCTGTTCCTCCTTCGTCAGCACATCATCGGCACAAACCTGCAAAATAAAAGAAAATGACGGGATCTTTTGGAGGGAAGGAACGTGGCATCATATACATGGGAGGGAAAGGTTACTGTCACCATTAAAGGTTGTATTCTGCGCCGACTAATTCTGAAATCTTGTTCCTGCAGATCACCAGTCCTTCACAGGAGGCGCACAGCTTTCACACACACACACACACACACACACACACACACACCTAGAGGCCAACAATGCTGACTTCAGCAATCGACTTTAGGAGGAAAAGGCCCAAATGATTTCTGAGCTCAGCCGGTTCCCTCATTGGTCCGAAGGGTTCTGCTGTGGTGGAGGTATATTTATTCCAGCTTTGACAGCCATACAATTAAAAGGGTTGTTAAAAAAACAAAGTTTGTGTTCTCAGCCTGGAGCTGGGAGTTAGGCTGCCCTGCAGGGGCCCTGATGGCTCTGCTGCTTTCAAAGCTGCGGCTTAACCGTTGGCTCCTCATTCTTGAAGTGGCACTGGCAAGTGGCCGTTAAAGGATCGTTGGATTAATGGTACATCTGCAGGTCTTAACAGGGACAGAAAGCTTATCCATCCATCCATCCATCCATCCATCCATCCATCCATCCATCCATCCATCCATCCATCCATCCATCCATCCATCCATCCATCCATCCATCCATCCATCCATCCATCCATCCATCCATCCATTTGTGGTGCATTACTGGTGTACTGCTGGTTTTAAAAAGCAGGTGGGCCAAATTTGCACCCCAGCGAGGGAGCTAATTTCCAGTGACACTTTCAGGTGCACACACGGCCTGAAAGCAGCACCGCGCAGCACTGTGTGTAACACGGTGACACAACTGATTAGATGTCCTGCAGCACCACAGGTCTTGTGTAAACGGAGACACGTGTACATGTTTTCAGAAACACATGTTTATCCTTCAGTGACGGGAAAATAAGGGAAGGCTGTCATAACAGGGCTGCCAATCAAGGCGCGGCATGCTCGACGGACTGATTCCTGCAATCACCTTTGCTTTCAGTCACCGGCTGTACCGACAAAGCTACCGAGGAAGGCTGGCAAGTTAACCAGCATTGAGATGGACTGCCTCATTTGGCTCTCCTTCAATGGGTAGAGCTCAGGTATAATACATGAGACAGCAGCCTCAGGTCCCAGCTGTTATACAGTATATAACAAGTAACCAGACATGACGAAATTATTCATTTGTTTCTAAAAATACATCTTCTACCTTCCAATATTTTCATCTTTCAACATTGTGTTTGAGTGGTTTGGCACCTCAGATGTGGTTTTCCACTAAAGGAGACTTTCCATTTCAGTAAGTCACATTGACCGGCTCGCTGTTGCCCTATTAGCAATGACCGCATTGGCTTTTAAGAAAAGTGGGAAGTGGAAGCACAGAAGTTTCAGCTAGGTGTGAGAAGCCGAACACCAATCATTCAGACCTCTTACCCCAACACAGAGCAGCAAAATGCATCATGTTCTCACTCGGTGACGCAAGCACTAGCATCTATGACGTGACCGGCCCTGAGGGACAGCAAATCATGTCCCACTCTTGGGTGTTTTTTGTTTTTTGTTCAGTGTCTCAGTGCAAACAACACAAATTAAAGCCAGACGTTTGCTCAGAGCAGATGAATTTGTCAGCTTCAGTCAAAAATTACATGGCTGGCTGTCAATTTCTGCTGCGTCTTTGACCAGAAAGTACACTGGGAGGTTTAAATGTTGTGGGAAATGTCACTGTCAAAGGGCAGATCTGGAAAAAGGGCGAAAGAAAAAAAAAAGGAAAGAAGCCGGAGCGAGTCACAGCCTGAAATGCACAGAAACAACTTTTTTTTTTTTTTGTATTTTCCAACTGTAACACGACCTGTTACTTGAGGTTAATGTTTCAAGCAGAGTATCATTCTTACCAGGAAATGTGGTTTTTACTCCAAACCTTTACCTACAACTGCTATGTGGAAATTAAATGTAGCGTTAGCAACAAGAGGAACAGCAGCGTGAGAATCTGAGAGGGACATTAAACTGACAGAAGGGGTGATTGCACAATGGCTTCACTTTTGTTGAAGCTGTATTCTCTTCATTAGGGGCCGTTATTACAGTAATAATGGTGGGTTGGGGATTGTTTTGACTATTGTTATTTCTGTTCTACTAAAGTCAAGACTGGACTTGACATCTGCACAGTCAGAGTTTCGGCATTTAAAAATTGGAATAAACCATTAGAGACTTTATAAATTGGTATCCTGACTAATTTAGACATGCATTTAGACATACATTTTGTCTCTGAGTCAAACTGCAGTCACACAGGCTTAAAATGAATCTGTAAATACCGAGCGGTCCTGGGTTTTCACTTGTTTTTCTTTGCTTTTTAGCTGCAAATGTAACCACAATACCTCAGTCCATCAATATTTTCATTACTTTGAGTCCTGAAATAAGGATGTGCAGTCTGAGAGCTGAATAAGGGTACAGAGAGAAGACGTTTATGCCTTTGCACTGCAAACAACCACAGATGGAACAACATTTGACCACAGGCCAACAAGGAGAGATACAGTATTACTGTAGCTGTTTACTGGACTAATGAGAGCAGTATAGAATATTCCACTCTGGCCTTTTTTTATCTCAAGCTCTGGCTGGAGGAGGAACTCAAAAAAAAAAAGAAACTTTAAATCTTTTTAAATAATTTATTATCTTTGGAACGGTGTACGTATACTGGGGATTTTTGATTCACCGTTCGCATCGTTGACCATTTTGAGAGGAGAATCCTGGGTAATAAGCGTGGCCCCGTGATTATTTCTGAGACGTATTCCTCCTCCACTGGCCAGATTCCAAACCTCCAAAGTCAACACAAGTCTCATAGGAAGAAACACTGACATTTATTATTTTTAACTGAGCTTCGCTCACAACACAGTCATCTTTTTGTCGAGCCGTTTCTGAGCGCGATGCCAACAAAATGTAATGAAAATTAGAAAGCTACGCGCCGTGCAAACACGCAGGGTTCTATCAGCTGAATGGACGCAGATAAACTGCACTTTTTCGATCTGTCCTTGCAAACTGCAGCTCCCTGAAAGGATAAGAGCAATATTGAGGCGGCTGTTTTTAGACCGGAGTGTCGAGAAAGCGCTGCACCGCGATCAAATACTGGCTCAAACTGTCCACTTTTAGCCTCTGGGTTGAAATACAATTTTAGTCACTTTTCTTTGCTCAGTTATATTTGGTTTGAAAATATTTGCTGTGTCTGGGACCCAGTTGGTCACGCCAGCAACCCACCAGCTTTAGCTTGTTTAATTTCTCTTTATTAAATATAGATTCTGATGACAAAAATGAAACGCTCTGTCCAGAATGAGTAGCTGTGGTATCTGGCCTGTGGAAGGTCTTGTGCTTTATCATTCTCTGTTTTTGTTTGTTCCTTGTTGTGGTAGACCGAAGTCATTTCCAGGAAACCTGTGCAGCGGATCTGAGGGTCAGACATGGGAACTTGAGCATTAAGCCATGATTAGAAACAAAAACACACGATACTACTAAGTTTAAACAAACCACAAAAACAGGCCGATTAGAGTTGTTTGCTATTTGTCTGTAGTGTGTCGCAGCAGTTTGGTCTGACATATTTTTAAAAAATTCTAGTTAATCGAATCTGCACTAAACAGATGCTTAATATATGCATTCAATAACATAATTCATGCACCAACACAGCCCCAGTAAGCGTAATCAGTTCTGTTCAAGATCTTTACAGTTAAGTAGAGGAATCATAAAAAAAAGATTAGCGTGGACGACAACCACGGGTCCTCTCCCTATCTGATAGATTTCAACTTTATTCCACCAAATCAAAGCTGTTGCACGTATGAAGAATGTATCGGTGCATCCAAATGATGGTAACACATGCATGATAATATCATTTAATCCCACAGACACAGACGTGCAACGAGAGGCGGCCATGGTGAACGTGCAGCTGAAACTGCAGGGAATAGGCAACGAGCAGACGCCGCGCTGGCTGGGATGCAAAACAACAGTTGGGGTTTGAGACGGCCTCTCCAACACAAACAAACCACGGGCGAGAACGCAAATCAGAACCGGCAGCAGGGAAATCTGTGAAATCCGAGCGGTAAGAATAGAACGCTGATCAACACTGATCCGACTCTGCGTCAGATTTCTACATTTTACACGGTGGCGCATTGACAAAAATGGCCCTGATCTAAAGACGTAAGGTATAGGTGGTCGCTTCAGTGGACGCCATTACGACCGCCCAGATGACCCGGTTCACCCGGGAGGTGTGAGGCTGGTTGGCTGGCTCGATTGCACCTGCATCGCTCGGCATCCTCATTCAGTGTCTATGTCAAGAGATGATTCTTGGATCTGCTCCAGCTAAATCTGCTCCAGCCGACAGTGGCTCATCGGATAAAGACGAGCCTCGAGCGTCAGGCGCTATTAAACGAGAAATTGAAAGAGTCTTTGTCTTCGGTGAAAATGATTTCCTTTTAAATTGCATCCTTTTTATCATCACTCTATTATAACAGCTCCCTGCCTGGATTGTTCGAACTCCAGCTGGGGCAGAAACAGTCTCCTCACATTTGTATATGGAAAACAGAATTTACTCTCTGCTGAGCGGCGATCTGGAGGATTCCTTTCATCTCCTCTTTTCTTGTTGAAAATCATACGGGCTCCGTCTGAGGGGTATTTTCACACATAATCCTCTTATCGCTGGTTTCAAATGTCGCGTCTTTAACTGTTGTGACCCTCTCCCCCCCAGGCGCTCCTGTTTTGCTCATTGTTTCGCCGCTTTGCTGCAGTATTTTTAAGTGTTACAAACAAGATTCAAGCAAGATTGGAAGGGTTGGTGCAACGCACACATTCTCCAATTTCTATTTTTGTGGGGACTTTGATAGATATAAAACCGCTCCCTACCAACATTCTATCCATCCCCAATAACCCCGTAACCCAAACCTAATTCTAACCTCAACCTTAAAACTTTGTCCAAACCCTCAAACAGTCCTTTGAAGTTGTGGGGACCAGCCGAAATGCCCTTTCTCGCCAAAAAGGTCCTCGCTTTGCTAGTAGAATGAGTATTTTGGTACTTAATGTGTAGTAAATACAAGGACAAACAAGGAAATGAAGAAGAGGCAAAACATCTTTCAAGTCCAGTTGCTCGCTGTGATCAAGGACAAACACACACACACACACACACACACACACACACACACACACTGACCAGTTTTCTGATGCTTCCATTTTTAAACGCAGCCTTGATCCACAGTGAGCTCCTCTATCGCTCCAGCGACGACCCTCCAGTGCAGATGACAGTTTTAGGTAAATGTTCGTATAAAGTGAGGTTTTCCTCCCCGACTCAAGCTTCATCAGATGGATGATAAATAATACACCCATAATATTTACCCTGGTCTCCGTAAAGCGCCCCTATTATAGGAGTACAGGCGAATGTTTGTTTTATGTACTTGTTTTTGGTCATTTGCCATTCTTTACACCGTAGGCTAACATTCACTTCCTTGTTGTTGGCATATGTTCAAAATTTGATCCCAGGGGTTTTTGGACATTCCTGTTATTTTCTTTCCCTCTCTACAAAATAGGCTGGGAGTGGACGGGGGTCTCCAAAATTATAACTCTGCCGAATCTTGTTTTTAATGGCTCGTCCACTATCTGGAAAAATAACAGGAATCTGTTACTTTTGACATATTGCGCCGCATGAATGTTTTAGCGGATGAGGTTGCTGGATATTATAAACTCTGTGAGTCAGTGCCACTCCTCTTCAACTGTGCTATTTGCATTTGAGGATAGAAACCACAAACCACAAGACTGGTTGTTCTTTGGAAACGCTTGCCGACCACATTCTGACTTAAAGCAGCATTTAGCTCCTAATTATACCCTGCTGGAGCTGTGAGGATAAAGAACAGCACTTTTGTCCTTGATGGAAACATTGTGTATGCGCGTGCATGTGTGTGTGTGTGTGTGTGTGTGTGTGGAGTGGAGTGGCAAAATGCATCATGCTCAGAGGATCACCGTGACTGTGTTGGTCTCACAAATGAAAAAGAACTGTCATTTTTGTTACGTAAGTGATTTTAATACACATAATTCTTTCAAAATAATAATAAAAATAAATAGTGCTGCAATTTCATTCCCACCAAAGGCTTAAAACCCACTAATGGTTACGCAACTGTTAAATACATCAGACGTTTAACAATATCTTAATGTATATGACTGAGGTGTCATATCTAATATCCGCCGGGGTAGCACAAAGGGTCAGGTCCATAAATATAGAAAGTACTTTAGGTCTGGATTATGGGCATTTTACTTTGGTTATATTTAGATCTTAAAGGAGATTTATAATACATGAAAGCCTTTTTTTCCCCCCACAGATTGGGCGGTTAGACGACACACTGATGGCATATGATACACTTACAGCTGCAGCGTGACATCATCCTCCTTAATCCCCCGGATCAAAATAGATGAGGATTATTGCAAGTATGCAGACATTATGAACAGGGAATTGGACCTCTGTCCATCTAATGAATAATTTACGTTTCCCAATTCCAGCTGTCTGATTCTGAAGTGGGTGAATCTAATGAAAGTGCACGTCAGCTTGCTGCTTTGACCCATCGTAATTATGAACGAGGCAGGTAAGGCCAGCAAAAGTAGAGCGTTGGACGATTTCATTTACAGCTAATGGACTCATTTATATTTCAATAACATTTTCACCTAAATAAAACACGCTAAGGGGGCAGAAAACGGGGCTGAAAGCTCTCTCTGGGTAATTTTTTTCATATACAAAAGGTTTGATAAATATATAATGAGAGGGAGAAACAGGCGGGTCATTTCGTCCCACCCCAGGGTTCAGGTAGAAGTCAATGACATTCAGTTCTGTCTGTGATGTCATGGCAACGGCTATATCGCTCTTTAATCAAGCCTCAATCTGCTTGACTGGACAACCTCCTCCTGTATTGGAGGTCAACATTATAATTATTTGCCTGCAGGGCTTTTTATATTCATTCTCCTCTGTGACTGTTGACTTGTCAAGAGTCCCACAAGATGCCACAGAAGCACGTGAATGCACGTGAACGCAGGTGGAGGCCAGGTACCGCCAGGCCTCTGCTGATAATTATCCAGCAGTTCTGAATTGGAAATTTAAATTTAACTTGAATAAAACTTGTTAACTGCAGAGTTGATTAAGTGAACTCTAAGAAGCTTCTTGTGCTACTGTAGTCATTTATCTAGTGGCCGCTGGCGGTACTGCAGCTGAATTTCACCAGTAGCTTAAATTGGCAGCATTGGAGACAAGACAGCAAAACAAACCCTAAACTGTAAATTTGATCAGTTATAATGTCATCATACCATAGGATGATTTATGATGTGATTATAAAAAAGTGATGAATAAGAAGATGAAGGCCAAATGTGCCGCCTCGCATCGATACCTCATCATCGGTTTACAGAATGATTGATTTTATTTACTGACACAACTAAACACAAACATGGAAATGGGAAAATTTAGTGCCGATTGCCAACAAGAGCAGAGCAGATCAATCAGCTGGGGTTTGACAGCTCAGAGGGGACTTCTCTCCATGCAATCAGTCCTCTTTTCTCCACCCTCTGCAGACGTCTGCTAGAAATTAGGATGACATTGTTTGTCCGAGGCTCCTACTTGCAAACACTTTTCCAATAGAGTGGAAATTATAGACAAAGTTGCAAATGTTTAATCACCTGAGGTCTCTCTTGTGCCTAATTAATATCCCACCCTTTTGATTTGCTCATTGTTGGGGCTGATGAATCTTGTGCAGATTGTCACCATGATTGAAGCCTTTTTAATGGAGGCATGTCCAAATAAATTTGAAATCATAGCCCTCAAATTAACAGAAGGGCCAGTAATTACAATGTCATTAGTGAACAAGCAATTGCCGAGGAATAAAATATATCTTTCAGAATAAAAGGAGTGATGTGACGAAACTAAATGCTTTTTTTTTTTTTTTAATTCACACTCATATTTTTCCCGGTCAATTGAAGGCGAGGGCAGAAACAATCATTTATACACTGTATTTCCCTAAAGTGCCGCTGTAAGGTTCAACATGAATAAAATGCAGTATAATTCTCTGGGAAAAGCACCGACGCGGTGCAAGCTGCAAGATTAGTAAAAGCCTGTTATTGTGGAGATCTGTGTGTATTCTCCAGCACACGTCCAAAGGTTAGATGATGTCCAGGTCAGTGACGAGGTTTATGCTGCTTTGTATCAATATAGTGCATTTTTCTTGGCCTACACTATTAACATTACTCTTCAAGTGCTGCTTGCAGGATGGCTGACCCTATAAAAAGCTGCTCTTTCCCAAATCTGATTCTATAAAGCCTCTAAATGACACGCTGAGCCATTAATGGATTACGGGGTCGTTCACAAACATCACATTATAAAGGATTTAATGTCTAACCCAAACACTAATGTGTAAGCATTCAGAGCGGCCGAAGGTGAAGATGCTAGAGCGGCGAGTAAAGAAAGTGCAAGTGCGCATGGACTACAGTGTCCATGGTGTGCTCCAGCTGAGAGGCCTGTAATTCGCCTGTCAGCATGAGCTTTCCACTTCGTACAAGGTCAGTGGCGCCGAGGTCTTTGAACTGTGGTTTTATTTGAGCGAAAATGACTCGGACTGGGCAGTAAAAGGCAGTCTCTGTAGCTGAGGGCAAACAGCGTGTGGACGGATGAGAACAAGTTCGGAATCACATTTACTTCACTGTATACAAGTCAAGTGGCACAGATTAGATGCGTTCACCGTGCACGGTGGTCAGAAAGTGATGAGGTTCGAGCACAAAAGCCCTTTGGATGCATCTGCGTTGCTTCTGTCTGCAGCCGTTTACCACTGCTCATCACTCAGGGACAGTTTCAAAGATTTAATTATCGCTGGAGAGCAGCCAGAGACTGAGCACTTTCTCCTTTTTTTAATCTCTACTTTTGTGAAATTAGTCTGTGATGTTGACCAGACGCACCTGTCAGTTCTATCTGCCAGCCTTGAGCGATAGTGAGGAGAGGGCGTGAGGAATGTGATGAACTAGGGTGACCTGGAGCGCCGGATTATTCGAGACAGTCTGATTTTGAGACACCTGCTAAACCGCTAGCTGGTTGTCAGGGTATGTTGAGCTTTATCTCGTGAAATTTGGTTCCAGGTTTTGCTGTTGGCCTTTCCCAGACGGAAGTTATGGGCGTTACATGTATGCACATGGTGTTATTAATAGAATTCAAAGCATATATGATGAAATGTTGATTTATATACCTGCAAATAGGAACATTCTATGCAGCTCAGATTCATGCCCTGTCCACTTCTCTCAGCCCTTTGTTTGTTCACTTTGAACCAAACATCCCGAAAACAAGATCTGTTATATCTTTACATAATTATATCAACACCATCTACTCCAAGGACTGCACGGCAGTTAGCACTGTCACCACACAAGTACGACCACCTGGGGGCCATTTTAATTTTCTGTCTCGATTCTCTCCAGCTGCTCCAGCCTCTTCCCACAGTCCAAAGACGTTTAGGGTCGAGGTGAGTTGGAGACTCGAAATTGATTTTAGGTGTGAACGTAAGTGTGAGTGGTTGTTTGTCCGATATGTCAGTCCTGCAATGAGCTGGCGACATGTTTGGGTTGTAAAGTGGTGGAAGATGGATGGCCGGCCGGCTGGATAGATGGATGGATAGATGGCTGGATAGATGGATGGCTGGATAGATGGATGTACGGATAGATGGATGGCTGGATAGATGGCTGGATAGATGGATGGCTGGATAGATGGATGGCTGGATAGATGGATGTACGGATAGATGGATGTACGGATAGATGGATGGCTGGATAGATGGATGTCTATTCCAGCTGGGATTGCATCTTGATTTAATGAGGAAAAACTTCAAGAATTTAAAATGCAAGTGAAGATGTGATTTATTTCCATTTTTCCCAATGCTGCATTGTGGGTAATTCTTGTTAACGGCTGGAAAATCCAGACCTGTGAACTGCATACTTACAAACTCATAAGCTCCAGAGTTTTGCAATGAACCTAATAAAGGTCCTTTTAAGAACTCTGGCCTCCGCTCAGCCATGCGCCGTGAGCCAGGGGGACTATTCCTACCTGGGATTTGAGCCGCTTCCAAATCACGTAAAAAACTATTAAGACATGTGAAATTCCGCTTTTCCCGTTGCTCCCAGGAGTGTCAACAAGCGCGACTCTCGCCGCTCTTCGACTTCCCTATTCACGGCTCTGACGAGCGGCAAGGCCGAGGCGAGGCTAGAAATGTCACGCCGGTGCTATCTCTGAAAACTTTCACATGTCGACCCGCCTGAGCCGCTGCGGGATTCCAAGCATGCTGCCCGTGAGGCAGTCTGCACCGCAATATTGATACAGCAGCTAACTGGTGAAAAATGACCCCAAACAGGGCAGCAGCAATCAATCAAAGCGCGCCTGACTTTTGAGCCGCAGAGTTACAACACGCTGTTCTTCCATCCCGCCATGTTTGAGCAAAGACTGTGTTTACACAGGACAATCTTAACTGAGCGAGGGGCCGACTGAAAGAAGGAAAAAGTGGCCCCCCTTATCAAAAATTGACACAAGAAAGGCAGCTTATCGTATTCGTCCACAGCTATGTTTTCTTCTGCAGGGAAATCTCCGCCTACAGCATGTGTTAGGTGTCCAATCCAAACCCGCCTTATCTGTGGAAAAATAATTTATGTGCCTGGGGTCTGAAAATGTCTGAGCATGAGAGGGACCAGTCACACAATCGCCAGCAACAAACAAATCGCCAACTTTTGATGGAATCTAAGGCGGCCAGGGCAGCGCTTCTATCAGCGCATCGATCATAGGCGTGATGTTTCCAGTGAGGCATTAAAGTGGAGTTGGGTTCCGCGTGCGTTGACTTTCTTCCACTGAAAAAGTTTAGAAAGAAAGAGAAGAAAAAAAAGACTAAGTCGAGGTCACGGTAAGTCAAGAAAACAAGCCCTTTCCTGAGCCAAACACAGCCATGGTATAACCTTACCGTGCTGCTGAAACTGAAGACTCCCCCATTAACACGCACGTTATGGGCCCCACTCAGACCCCCTCTCAAACTGGAGCAATGTGCCAGTCGGTACAATACTGTAAAAAATAGATAGTTGCGCTGCAAAATGTGCGCATTAAGAAGGAGGTTAGCTAATCTGATTATCTCTGGATTCCTCTGTGCTACTGTACAGCTCTGCAGTCGGAGCACAGAGCACAATGACGTGCGTGTGAGCCTTCTTTTTTTAAACATCCCCACTACAAGTTGCCTCTGTGAGCTGAATCCCGGGCTGATCCCAGGAAAATTCAGGCAAACATGTTAACTGACCAGTGACGACAGCGGCTCACTCACAATCGACGGCCGGCGGGCGGCGCACAACGGCTGCAGACACGTGCTTTACACCTTCGTGCCACTTAAATCCACATCACATGCTGGAGAACCAAAACCAGACAGGATATCTCAAATCTTCCATTTGGAATGAAAGCAACATAAAAATAGCACTCCCCAATCCATCTACTTTAAACAAGACTGATGATTTCCATTTACCCACGCGCCTCCATGCTGAATTACACGACACTCTTCAAAGCTTTGAGTGCTTTGATATCTTCAATCTGAGGCGAGAAACAACAGGAAGCGAAGCCATGAGCTTTCCAAACGCCACCTCGCAAAACCGCGCCATTACGCTGTGTTACATTCAAAGACAGAGACGTATCCGTGCGCCTCTGTGTCAGAGTTTAGCTGATTTAGCCATGACCAAACAAAATCCCGCAATCAGTAAATTGCTACGTGGTGACGTAACAGTGGCGAATTTTAAATGGAATTCACATTGTCAAAGTCGGCAACATGAAACCAACATTAAGTTATTATATTGTGATTATTATTATATTGTGATTATCACCGCAGCCCTTTATGATTGTGACTTCAGATCCTGCCACGAGCACTAATCTGCTAAGCCATTGTCATCACTGCTGACAATACGCGTCCCACAACTTGTCCTCGCCTTGGAAGCGGAGAAGATCACCTCACACTACCTCCGTGCACGGTTATTTACATCACGTGTGAGCAGATTTGGTGGAGGTTATCGCCACTGTGGGTGAGCAATCTTGGTGTGATGCCAACACAGGACATTTCTGGAGACTCAATAGCAAATCAGTGCTATCTAAGGACAAAAAGGATCGCCTAGAACACCCCACATTCAGCATCATCGAGGACATAAGACACCAGAAATCAGAACCGTGCAGCCGCATCGCTGTCCAGGCAAAACAGAAGAGGGAAAATTTTTCTTGGACCTTCTTTATTTGTTCCCAACAATGGCTGTAATTTGATAAGTTAAACAAACAGAATGAATAACCAAAATCAACAGGAAGCAGCGGAGACACTTCAGATCTCCACTTGGTCCAGGCCAACGCTGACAGACCTGGGGAGATGCCAGATAACTCGCAGTCCTGCTGGTGCACGTGGTCGCACCGTTCTCAGCGCACAGCCTGGTTCCAATAAAAACGCAACAGATATGTTTGGGAACGTTTGCTGGGACAACAATAGCGGCATAAACAGGTACATAAATGGAGTGTTTGTATCTGTGAAGCAGATGCGAGCCTCGGAAAGAGACGTTCCATGAACGTGACCGAAGTGTAGGGCTGGCGTTGGCGTCACCGGGTCTTTAGCAGCACGTTCTGCCAAAGCTTGTTGTTTACTAGAAACGTGTCTCTTGATAATCTCTCTAAAGGTTCAATATCTTTGGACAAACTAAAACGAAACCTAAACATGGAGGGTGGACCTACTGTGTAGGCTGGTCGACTCTAATATCACATCTAATACAACTTATAGAGAGATCAGAATTACAGACACTTTTACTCCCCGTTTCGCTAATGTTTCTGGACATTATCGTTTTTATAGATATTGACAAACTGATTCATGTTTAACACAGTTTCAAAATAAAGTTTTAACTGTGCATAACTAAATATATCAATTACAAAAATACTCTTAAAGATGACTGTGCTGGTCATTTGTTCACCGTAATGATCCATGACGTCGATTTTTAATGTACTTTGCAGCTTTTTGCTAAAGTTAAAGCTGGGGTCAAGAGTCAAAACTGCTCTTTATTTGTGGCTTTTAACAGTTTTAGCCAAACATGTGATTTTCATCAGCTGTTAGCATGAACGTGTCCCTGCTCTGGACACTTCGGCCTTTCTTCCCCTCAGGTTCCATGACTACAGATTACGATTTTTTTATTTTAAACTAAATATGTAAACAAAAGCTGAACGGTATCAACCAGCAGGATTGGGTAAATATCATCGTTGTATCACCTTAAAAGAAAAAAATATCCTCATTATGCCCCTTTTATAGCTCCCCTTGTTTTTGCATGGGGAAAATGTGATGCGACTCCCTGAAGATATCATTAATTATAGACAGATTTACAGTAATCAGTATAGTTATTTGGAAATATTAAAAAGGAATAAAAAGACAATCCAAAAGTAACCTTAGGTCTTATAAATAAGAACAATGCAAAGCCAAGAATGAAAGGCATCAGGTTGACAGACAGTTTCTAAATGAGGCCCGAGTTTTTTTTTTTTAGAGGTCAAAGTGCTGTGAAAAACTGTTTCGAGTCCCTGAATCGAGCAATTGCTGCACCGTTAAATGGTTCTTCGGCTGTACAGAGCATACGTAACAAACACGCTATAAGCACCATAATCAATTCAACAATGACAAGAACGGCTCTGAGAGTCATTTAGTGGGATTTTTGGTGCATTAAAGAGTTTAGAGCGATCACTGAAACGACATTTGTGGTTCAAATGAAATGGGTCCCAAGAGGAGCGGGAATAAATGTAATGTTACTGTAATTATAGTACATTATGCTGTTTTTTCGCATCACCAGAACGGTAATGACATTATTATAAATGGTAAATGGTAATGTAAAATTAATACAGGGAATTCAGGTCAAATCCTTTTCAACAGTTACAATATTTAAAGAATGTTGCCATTTTTAAAGTTAGAGTCCCGGAAAAATGCAGAAACCTCCTGAAACCTGCTCAGCATTATAAAAGGAGGTCAATGTCGTTAGTTACTAACAAGTATTTGCATGAAGCCGCCGAGTAATTAAATCAGACAATGAGACTTTATGGGTTCGCCCTAATTGGGCAGTGAAATGCAAATTTGAGGAACAGATATAAGAAGATATTTGTTCATGCTCAGACCCACAAAAGTGGAAAGAAAAAACATGCTGGAGAAAGTTCACGGTGAGTTTATTTCAAGTTTTAAGCCATTATTATAAATGCTCCATCAGTTCAAACTGATTAGTGTAAAATAATCTTTTGTCCCTAATCACCAGAGGCAAACAGAGATAAGATTACCCTGAATATTAATCTGTGTTCTGAAGTTCCTTTCAGGTTAATTTAGCAGAGATGCAGCTGCTGTGAAAGGCTCATCTGTGTATAAAGACCCGAGAAGCAGCTGAGGGCTGTAAATTAGTCCACAATTTTCAAGACCCATACGCTTTATTTTCACCTAATCTTCATATTCAATAGATAATATGTAATTATGGTATATATTCTTTGGTATCCATTTTTTGCTGTGTTGCATTTATGTTTTATTACTTCTGTGACTAATAAATATTTTTTGCAGTATAGCTATGCTGTACAATATTGTTTAAGTGACATGGAGTTAACCAAATTCACCTGTGTTGAAATGAACTTGCATCAGTCGTTTGGTCGTGGAACTGGAATCAAATGTGCACGTTATTCGACCTACATCTGTAAATGTTGAAGTCTGTTTCGCTGTCAGAATCACAAGCTAACGCTGTTAAACCGGTGTAGCTACACTGTGACAGGGAGCTTCAGCATTGACAGGTTAGCACGAATTACAGAAGTAGCCAATCAGATAACACCAGCGGACAGGACGAGGCAACGGACAGTTAATAATTCGATGAGCTAAGTGTTAGCAAGTGCCAGCTTCTATTTCTGTTAATAATGCATGTTTCTTCCTAGCTGTGGGAGTGCATCTAGAAGGACGGAAGACATTCTGTCTGGGAGAAAATAGAGTCATGAGGTAGTTTGAGCCTGAGGAGCTCCCTGAATGCTGCACATCCATGATGACTGAGTCAGTGTGGCAGCCAGGCACACTGAACAAAAGCGCACGGCCACCGTGCGCGCCTGCAGAAAACACAATGGAAGGATTCCTGCAGCCTTCTCAGATTTGACAGCTTCCTTTCCTTAGAAGTGCTACGAGCCTAAGAGGTTCTGGTAAAGGCTGAAACGCTGAGTGAGCGAAAAGGCGCAGACGCACAGTTTGACACCTTCCATTGTCAATTTAAAAAGTTTCACGCATTTTTTTTTATCCCTTTCTATCAAATCTTGACAGTCTCCGTTCGGAAACAAATTACTTCTGTGGAGAGGAAGACTGAGCAAACACCAAATTCTAAAAAATGGGTAAACATCATTTGAACAGCATCAGTGTTGAATCAGCTATAAATAGAGAGCCATGTTATAATTGTTTTCCTCTGCCATCTAAACCAATGAGCATGGAGGCCTGCTGCGGTGCACTGATGGACCACATCACTGGGAAAATGTGCCGTACCTCAGGGTTTGGGCCGACTGCCTGTTGAATGCACAACAGACTCAGCCAAAACACACAGAACCCAGTTGATGTGCTGCTGTGTCTCCAGTGTGTGTGTCTGCGCGTGTGTTCTTGTACCTGCTACAAATTGAGGCCCAAAGTACTCATTCTACTAGCAAAGTGAGGACATTTTTGGGACATTGGGACGTTTTGGCTCACATAAGACATTGATTGTTGTATGCATTAGGTCTATGAAAGTACTCAGTAAGATAGAAGAACAAGGACATGTGTGTGTGTTTTGCATGATTTCTAGGGAGATCTTTAATAATATATGTGTGAAGATATTGATTTAAAGGTATAAAATGGAGTGGAATCGTGCGGGTAACGATTGCCGTGATGAATGAATCATTCTTGCACCGTATCTCTGAGACTTGCTTCGGGTCAGGCAGCAGCTCAGGGATGGAACGCGCTGTAGTATGCAAACCATTTGCATGCACTTGAATGAATCTCTGCAGCTCGAGAGATTTGACCAATCTCCATATGTGTGTCAATAATCGTGTCCAAGTACACGCATACCATTGAAATTCTCCATGCACGTGCAGAAACAACAGGGGGATGTTGTTTATAAAACCTGCTGACATCACCCTGTCATGTGATTCCATCGGTTTCTAGGCCAAGGACAAATAAAAACTCAGTAATGCGTTTGCAAAGGGTACAAAGACCTTCCCTGCAGGTGATGGAGGGCTGCAAAAGTTAGGACCACGACCGCAACGCAGCCAAGAAAAGGAAGCGGCCGCTGCAGCAACAGCTGCCCCTCTACGCCACTGTCACAAGCATCAAAACATAAGGTTGAGCTGATTAATCAGCTCTGACTTACCAGGCACCACGTGCTGAATAAAGAGATGAGAAGAAAGTCCAGATGGTGGAGCGGCATCCTTGACCTGACGCAACTCTCCCTCAGAGGGTCCCCTAACAGAAGCTGCTGATGCTCAGATGAAATGGTTTAGGCTACTTTACTCTCTTGAAAGCGGGGAGACTCGTGTGTGTTTTACTCCATCTGGCCTCTGGACGCTTATGGCGCTTTGAAAATTCATAGCTGTAATCGCTGCGCTCCTGCCCCGATTTTATATATACAGTATATATATTTTTTATTTTTTTTAATTTCCCATAATCTACGACACGCCTACTCTATTTCTCTGCATCTGCCGTCTCTCCTCCTCTGAAATTACATCCACATGTCAAAACTATTTACGTCGCTCTCGCTCTGCGGTGGGAAGTTCAAATGATTCTTTGTAGGGAAACCGAGGCAGTATTTTTAGGTCTTTTAAATCCCCTCAGACTAACTTAAACACTTCAGCATGCTGGCTTATTCCAGCATCCCGTTCCAAATCAGTGCTGGACTGAAATAAGAAAGAAACGTATCAGTCCATCACCAGCCGCAGCTCAACTTCACAATCGCCTGTGACGCACCGTAAACGCAGCCAACAAGTATCGTGCGGGCGGCGTGGAATGGTCTCAGACGTGGTTCAGTTATACCATAAAAGCATAGTTGCGCCGGGAAAGCGTCTGAAACGTAACTTTTCGCGGACTACTTTACTTGATTTGGCGCGAACGGATCCAATTAAAGCCCCGTTTCCCCGATTGTGCTCTGCTTTTTACGCATCGTTGTGACGAGCACTTCCAGAAAAGCGCGTCAGCTTTGCTGCAGCTAGATGTATAAAATCCTAAATCTGAAAATAAAATAGCTCAGAGGAGGAGAGATGCGTCAACTGGACCCCAGGAGTCTCTACTTACTATCAAGAGAACGCACAACTGTGCGCTGACGGACAGTTCGCGAACGCAAAAGTGGAAGTTTCTGGTGTTGGGAAGCGGCTCCAGATGTGGCAGGCGGCAGGTCGCGCAGCGCGGAGCTCGGCAGAGAGTGTGTGGACACATGGAAGGAGGGGGTGGTGGTGGTGGTGGGGCAGGTACGGGGGGGAGCGTAGCAGCCTCTCATTGGTGCGCGCTCTCTTACGTTGGAATAAACCACGACTCCGAAATGACATATTTTCTCACCCCTCAAACAAACTCCACATTCAACAGATCTCAGGGGTTTTGCCAAAGCACTTTTTCCCCCTGCAGTCTCTCAAAAAAAGAGTTGCGTGTAGGATTAGATTACCGAGACATAATACAGGATTATATTTATGTACGTATGTATGTATGTATGTATTTATTTGTTTATTTATTTATTTATTTATTTAGGATCTCAGAAACCATCTGCTGCTTTGCTGCAGTTTACAGCGTTCAAAGCTTCTGGATAACAATTTCCTTCTTCTTATGTGCTGAACAACGTATGAACAGTCTCCTTTTTTAATCCACTGAATTGTCTGGTTTAGATTTATTCGGGAGCCAGAGTCTCAAAGGGAGTTTTTAACTTAAAATATTTCATTTGTTATCTAAAAAGATTAATTAGGATGAATCTTTTTTTTTATTTTTTTTTAAAGCTATTTTACAACAATTTCTCAGCAATGTCCAAAGGTCAACTGGTGCTAATTCAGTTCTGTAGAGTCAAATTAGAAAGGTTATATTATGTGTGTCGCTGTTCCTTTTGGAATGGATTGAAATCCCAAAATTTCTTTGTATTTTGCACAATTCAAAACTGAATTCAAATGAGCTGAAATGTATTTTAAAGATTCACTCATAACACCAAAAAACACCAAAACAGTCAAAATTGATTCAGAAAATTTAGAGTGTTAGTCTACAGCTCCGGAAAAAATAAAAAAATCTTGACGTCGGACGGTTTTAGTACGTTTATAATATTAAAAACATGTCTGATCTCACTGACTCCCCTTGGTCCCCTTGACTTTTATTTAGCTCTCACTTAGCCAGAGAGGCAGGTGTGTGTCCTGCAGCGCACGGTCGACAAAAGCATTTTATTGCTTTAGCATTAGAAAGTAGACAATGACGGACAGGTAATCTTTTTTCGACCCAGCATTCTATGAGAGGGACAGCGACCCTGAGGTCAGGACCAATGTGAGTGTTGTCTCCATCTGATCCTATGAGCATGTGTGTGAGGGTAAGGGAACATCATCCTCTTGTGCTTGCACAACCAGGTTCTTCCTCACAACACCCCCAAATTAAACAAGCACACATTTCTTACTACAAATTTACTCTTGAATTTACTGTCCTCACTGAGGAAAAGGCTTGAGGGACTAGCTTACTCTAAATGTCAACGCTAATGGCAGATATGGAGCATGTGAAAATTCATTTTTCCACAGCTGGCACGTAGGAAACTGCACTCTTTCACACTTGAGGCAGATGCCATTGCTTAATTCCGCCAGTTGTGATCACAGCTGTTTGTTGAGGGGATCCGGGCCAAAGCCGCGCTGTGACGGCACCGGGCAGAAACCGTGTCCTCGTCGCTGTTTCCAAGCACATCGCACAGTTCCTCCGTGTGCAGCCGCTGGTGAACAAGCACCCGTCTGCTGCTGTGATATGAGCAAAATGTTCCATCTATTAAACCGTGCAAGACCACAGCCACAATAGTGGAATAATTGTGTAATTCCGTAATCACCTCAGGCTGCTGCTCTGCAGCAACAAAAAGTAGCTTTGGTGTAGGAGCGCTCCTCTGTGAGGGACTGACACAGATGGAAGCATCCCAGAGTGATGCTTCACTCCCTCACTGCAGATGTCACTGCGCAAAGAAGATGCCACGTCAGGTCTCCATTAAAGTGTCATTTTTCTTCCCTGGATATCTGGTGTTGACAGTGTAATCATGTGAAGGAAAATCTCATTTCCATTGCACTTGTGTGATTTAACCATTGTTTGCACTCAGAGGCAGATATGGACCCTGTGCACATCAAATAGAATATTTACAGCATGAATTTTTTTTTTAAATCCCCAGATTTACAATGGTTGCTACGATCCCATCAGTTTAGTTGTCTATTGATTTGTTTAGAATTCGGTGTTGGCACCTAAAATGTGACATTTAACACAAAAATGTAGCGTAAATCTATTCAAATGATGTGCCTTTTAATGTTGAGAGCTGAAGTTGTCATGGAAACCTCGAATTAAAATTCTGTTTTGAGGACTTTATTCAGTTCCCTGGTGGAAAAAAACAGCTAATTTGAGTTTTGAAACATTTGCGGCACGTAGAGCCGTCAATCAAACAACTGCAATCATATCCATTTGAACTTGATGATTTAGGAGGCCCGTTCACTTGAAAATAGCTTCAGCGCGAGCTTTTCACTCGGTAAACAGCACAACAAAACATACGAGGCTACAGAAAGAATTCTTTTTCAAAATATACCAAACAGATGTTGCAAGAATCTTTTCTCACAAACAGTCTGTATAATATGAGGCACGCGTGCTGGTATACATTAAATCCATACATTTCCATGAAAATGGAGGCATTACGGTGCTGAACTTACACCAACCTCGTTTCTCTCACATCGCATTTTTTCCCCCCGTTGGCGCAGGGCAACGAACAAAAGCAGCCATAAACAACAACGTCAGAGGCGCGTGACCCCGTAATTACGCAACTGCACCCTGCTGAGTCTTCATGGGCGACTCAGAACACTGTAAGCTGCAGATTAGCCGAGCAGACCACGCTGCCGATGCATCTGGAATAATCTCTGCTCTCTTTGTTAGACTTTTACGATGCGCTCTCCCTGAGAAGACGCCGGCGTGCTGCTTCATTTCGAGCATCCTCTCTGAAAGGTTAAGTGCGCCTTTAAGCCAGTTACTGTGTCTCCGTGTCACTTTTCCTGCTCGCGCTGCTCATCTTCGGCTGTAGGAAATCCTCTGATTTTTGACATCCATCTCCAGTGATTAATATCTCCTCCTGCATACATCCCCATCCCTTGGCAAATATCATCCTCTCCCTGCAATGAGAGAGTTCATTAAAGACAGGTCTGCTTCCAGTCACGCTCGTATTTGCCTCTCTTCATTGCCAGCCCTCTAAATTTTATAATTTCCTATTTTTTCATTTCTCCTCAATCTATTTGTTCACCTTTTTTTCCTCCAATCCACCAAATCAATAGTCCTGACTCAAAGCTACAGCTGACGCTATTATTAAATATTCATCAGAGGTTTTGGAGCTTCATTGAGTTGTGCAGCACAAAATAATTTGCTTGAAACTCATTCAGGTGAATAAGAATAAATGAATAAATTTATTTGATTCATAGATACACTTCTGTTGATGAGAGACATATTTCAATATTGCTGAGGGGCGTAAAAGCATATCTGAATTGGAACGAGACACCTCTGGAAATTCCTTTATTTTATTCTGAAGCAGGGAGAGTTTCATTTCCTGCTTACTTATTGTCCAAAACACATACATTTGCCTGTTTGTGTGTCTGGACCAAAGGCTGAAAGCCCACACACTTTTCATTTCCCAGATGGCATGCAAAAAACAAATAACCAAATGTTAGGATGTGTGACGGGTTGATATGGACCCAATAGCACTAGACTTAAGCTCGGGATAAATTGGAAAAGTCTTTATTTGATAACAGCAAACTCAGATGTGATCAAAGCTGAAGGATAATCGGGCCAGGAGTGCAGGAGAGGCTTATAGGCTGTGATAATTGGGATGAGCTGGAGTTGGCCTGATGAGGTGGGAGTGGCTGACAGGTAGAGTGGAAAACTACTGAGGGCAGGAGGGAAACGGGTGGAGGGAGCTGTGACAGGATGTTTAGGGGATTTTTTTGTGTTCCGTTCTTAAAGATTTGGGGTTTGGGGAAGAAAAGGATTTGATATTTTCCCTGGAATGGACCATCCAGTTGTTTGTATTGGGTTTTTTGTTTTTTTTGAATCAGTTCTATTTACTGCATGACTTACTTGACAATAACTGTCCTAGACAACATATTCAGCCTATGCCCTTTGTCTCCAAACAAATGGTGAAATCCCCCAAAAGACTCTATTTCCAGCTGGATCAGGGTCAGCTCTTCTTCTCTGAAGCAAGTCTCGTCTTGACAGATCACCCACTCAGATCTCTCTGTGGTATACCCCAGAATGAGTAACGAATTCGGCCAAAGAAAGTTTGTCTCTGACACACACACACACACACACACACACGCACACACACACACACACAGAGACACATACAATTCTAACCAACCTTAAAACCAGGTTTTGACCTCAAACAGTCCTTTGAAGTTGTGGGGACCGGCCAAAATGTTCACGATTCTCATAAATGTCCCCACTTTTCTACTAGAATGAGTATTTTGGTACATGTAACAACAACAACACGCACACGCGCACACACATGCACGTATATACACTCTGCTAGGTTGAAGATGTTTACAGCTGCAGACATCATTCTTCCTCCCTGATGCCTGCAGAGGCACTTTGATCAAATATATGGCTCAGACAGATTAAGAGTGACTTTCTGTGACCTTCTGTGAAATTATCAGCATTACTGAGTCTGTGACATGACCAGGGTTTGCTGATTTGAGGGGAGTGTGTATTTCTAAACTCTGCCTGTTGCAGAGTCCAGATTCAGCTTAAATGTCCCAAGTTGATGTTGAACACAAACATTAAGAACAAAGGATCTCCTCCACAGCTCTGCACAAAATCCACTGCAGCCCTTAAAAGTCCTTTCAGTTAAAAACAATTCAATGTCTGAAGCTCATATTACTCATATTATACAGCTTTTGCATTGGTAGAGTTGTAGAATATAAAAACACACACACACTTCACAACACTCTTATTATCAGTAAACAAAGCCTGACAGCAAAGAGTTGCAGCAATTTTTTTTATTTTATTTCAAAGTTATTGTTTGAGTTTAAATACTGTAAGGAGGATTCATGCAACCCGTTGAGGATCTCATATAGGATCTCTTTGGTGTTCAACAAATGAAACTAATAATCAAATATGTTGTATGACTGGCTCATGAATTAATGCGACGTGAAGCGAAAAGTCATTGCCCTGATCAATAACAGCTGGAGTTGAGGCAGAGGCACTCCGCTGGCATCGTTTCTGCTATGAGGATCACACTGCCATGTCAGAGTAATGGGGCACTTGTCAGCAGTTGCGCAGCAGTTAGCGCGGCGGCCTCTCAGCAAGGGCACCACGGTTTGTTTTGGTCACCGCTGGCTGCAGATTAACAAGACGGATGACACCATCTGGATCAGAACATGAAACACGCCTGCCATGATAACTTTTTTTCCCCAGTGATTTACAACAGCGTTAGAGTGCAACCCACCTGTCGATGATGGTGAAACTGTTTTTTTTTCTAGAATAGTAATAATTCAATATTTCTTCACCTCGGCGTGACACAGAGCCGCACAGTACGTGTTTCCTCATACCTGCTGGTCCCACAGAATTCAGGCAGTCGCCACACTTCTCCAATTCTAATTCCGTATTGAAGGGTTTCCCCGCTTCGTGCATCAGAGGCGGCCCATTTTGAAAAGTCTCATTCCTCCATCTTTGCTTTGGCTGTTGCCATGCCGCCAGCGCAAATTCAATTTGACAATTAGATTTTAAACAGGCCTTTCTAAAAAGTACCCAAAGGAACACACGCTGTCTTTAGCCTGGTCGTGTGAAGGTAGCGACAGAAATGATTAGCAGATGGCCGCAGAGGCTTAAACAGCTAAAGTCAGGTGTGTTGCCTGAACCTGAGGCATATCTTTGCATAAAACACCAGAATGATGACCTCATCTTTAGTGTTTGGAGAGAAAAAACATGAGAAGCAGAGGAAATAAAAGTTTAACAGGGACTACTTGACTCAGATGAGTCTTGTATGTAGGTTTGCAGACTGGTATTCTGCCAATGGATAAAAAATACTTTCTCTTAATTCCCCTTCAGTGTATTCTCTGATGCATGAACCTTCTTGCTTGTGAACACCAACGACGTGAGCTGATCTTGGAAGTTCTTAACTGACTGCGAGGGGAAAAAAGAGGGTTTGAATTCATAGAAATGCTGCCTTGCAAACACCTTATAAAAACATGCATGGCATGAATGTTAATAAAGCAAAAACCTGCTCTATAAAAGCTGGTCCAAACCCTGCTGTTTTTTTTATGGTTTTTTACTAAATAAAAATGTCCGCCAAACAACATGGCAGCAGTGCTGGAGCGAAGCCCGTGCAGGTTGGCACGATCAACTGGCTTCGCTCTCAGGTCCCACTTGGACTGGGTGCCGTGTAATTACACGCCCTCCTCATTGACTGCCCCGTGGATTTGATAGCGAGAACGTCACATCTGCCAGGAATCCAGCTGGGATATTTAACCACGTTATTTGGATTTGCCTTGGCTCGGCCCCGCTGTACCCTGATTTCTGGTAAATGATCACAGTGGTGCAGTGTCGCCACAGCTCGGCCAGCAACGGGGGACTTTCTGTCAGTTACGGAACGGCGCAAACACTCACCACTGCAGGTTCAACAAGATTACCGCTTGCTACTACTGTCAAAATGACTGACAGGTTGTTTCCTAAAATTGTAAAATATGTCTCAGAGTCAGCTCCGATTCCTCATAGGGTCTTTGGCATGCACACACTATCAGACCTACACACCGTCAGACCTACTCATCAAGAGAGAGAGATGGGCCTGAAGGACCACAAACACTCCACCGGCCGCCAACTGTGAGATCATTTAAACACGTGTGACATGGCAGCTGCTCAATGGCCGCTAATAATGGCAGGCACATTTTTCTATATTAAAGTGAAATATCAAGTATCATTACATTAAAAGCTCTGTTTAAGGTTAATTTTTTACAAAAGGGAAAAGGCTGGCCTCTTGTGAAATTGCAAATGTGGATATGGCTACTTCAAGGCCTGAAGTTGAAACAAAGTTCAAACAAATTGTTTACAGAGTGATTTATATCAATGCTGCTCATCACGGGGCTTTAGTTTGTCTGCCTCTGGATCTTTGTCGCGGAGTGTTTTTTTTAACCATTCACCCCACACCTGTCAGCAGTGAACGCATCGGTACATATGAATCACACTGTAATTATCAGATCTGACCACACAGCTGCACCGAAGGCCATCGCCTGGGTTCCAAATAACATTGGCATTGTGTTCCGCTGGAGGAATTCCATGGCACTGCACATACAGGGTGACTGGGTCCAAAATAGCAAACAGCGCAAGTCTCTGATGTTTAGAACGCTTGGACCTCTGCGGTCGGCCGTGACCTGACACTGGCCAATTCACCTGATTGGATTTTCAGGGTGGTTGCTGCATTTGTACTCGGTTTCCAGTGGGTCTGCGTTATCTCTAGTGATCCAGCAAAATCTCGATGATTATTTTATATCCTGTATTTCTGAGCAGGCCACAACAAAAGAGGAAGAACTGCATTTGTGTCCTTGGGAATATGGAACACCATCCATTCACCTTCTCTTCAGGGTCTCTGGTGGTGCTGGAGTGTTTCCCAGCTGTCACCTGGCAACAAGCAGGAGGCCCATGTAGGGGTAATTGAGATTTTCCAATCAGCCTAATGAGCACGTTTTGGTCTGGGCGTAAAAACCCTCCAGAGAAAACCCACACAGGTGCCACATGCAGACCCCAAACCCTGAAATCTTAACCTGGGAGCTTTTGGCAATAAGACGACCTGTTTCATCTGCTGCAGTCACTTGGGTCATTTTTATCCTCCTAAAAATATTACAGCCGTCATACAGGAAAGAAATCATCAAACAGGTTAAGGGGGTACTCCTCTACATCACCGGAGGATGCATTTAGGTTTTCCAAACATCTAAGGGTCCCGAATTTCCAAACCTTCAATATATTGATCACTTTCTCTGATCGAAGACATGAGATAAACTGATGTCATCCTGGTTCCACACTGTGTACCAAACCAATGCTAATGAAGGTCTCATTTGGAAGTACCATCAGACAATGGCTTCTGATCAATACCTGCCTCTATTGACATGTTTCCCTATCAGGGGTGGGGGTGCATGCTTACAAACAAGCCTTCTACAGATTCCCATTAAAGGAGGCCTGTCTTGTGACGATCAATGTTAGCAGTGAATTGGGATGCTTAATTGGGGTAAACAAAGTATAATTAAAAAATAAACCTGATATATTTGTCCAACAATGGACAGTTAATGTTACTTATGTCAGGGATAGATGCTTTCATTTGTTAGTGTTTGCTTTAACAGGAGCTAATAGTGCACATCTAAATAAGCAGCGACGTACATGAACTCCAAAAATAATAGAATTACATTAACATGCATTAGCATGTAAACTCAATTCACTGCGTTTGTTGCCATGTGACTGCATGTTGTGTAATTGACTTAAAGCATGATCGCATACAACACACACACGCAGCTACATTACAGAGAGTGTCTGAATCAAACTCTTTTTTATGTCAAAAACTTTAGGCCACATATGGGTTCTAAATAATCTTTGGAGACTCCACCGCTAAAAAAATATGCTTAAAGTCAGTAATCCTCTATCAAAGTTAGGACAATGCAGAAGGAAAATCACTTTTCTCACTCTTTTGGCCAGACGGCTTCAGGAAATCTGACGTATGCAAAGATTTCTTTCCATAAGGTGTCTTTCAGATTGAATTTTCTCCGTCAGAATTCAAATAATAACTATAGATGTGTCCCTATGTTGTAAATGTACAATAACACTATCACACTACTGGTTGAGCTTTTGTTTACATTCAGGAAAAAAAATGTTTCTATTAATATTTAGTTGAATCACTAAATATATTCTTAATGTTTAAAATATAAAGGGATCTTGCAGTACCACTTGTGGCCACCCGTGGCGCCTCTAACGTGGGTTAGAGAACAAATCCTGTGATTGGCACTGACTGATTTCTTTAAGATACGTTTAAATTTGAAATAAGCAAGTAATGAGCAATTAAGCAAGCAAGAATTACACGAATGTGCTTTTATTTCACAATTATTTTATTAGAGCTTTATTAGGAGCTTGTGTGTGTTGGCATCAGTGGTGAATCCTATTTTTGGCTTGATTTATGCATCATAAATCCTTCTAATCACACCAGATGCATTAAAGTCATTATCAAAGCTTATTGTGACCTTTCCTGTGACTCATTTTGTGCGCCTGGATTCCATTTTTTTTTAACAATCGAGGACAATCGTTACGAATTGCAGGTACGGGGCTCCGGAACACAAAGACGTTCACCCCTCCTCTCAGCCAGCAACCATCATTTTCTCACCGACCTAAACGGCATCCTTTCATCAACAAGGTCAGCCGTATAAAAGAAGGCAGATTACACAAATTCTCATGATTGTCAGCATTAGTTGTTTACTAGAAGGCCTCTTTGGGTGATTCTGATAGACGTCCAGCCAATATATGTCCTCACTTTGCAGGAGAATCAGTGTTGGACTCAATATGTAGCAAATACAACACACACACACACACACACACACACCCACACACACATACACAGCCTTTGTCTTAAATAGAAGCAGTAAGGCCTATCCTTTTATAGTCTCTTTCCTATTGTTGGAACCGTGAAGAGGGGTGGAGATACCTGTGCACACTAAATATAGGGGCTTAGCTTCTCCTTCTCCAGGGGGTCCACCCTGAACGTGCTGCATCTCTCTGTTCTCTCACTACTCCCTCTTCTTTCCTGAGAGCTTCTAGCGATGGCACCCAAGAAGAAAGAAGAGCCCAAGGCAGCACCAGCACCAGCACCCCCCAAACCCCCAGAGCCTGAGGTCCCCAAGATCCCGGATTTTGACCCTGCTTCTGTGACGGTAAAGCACAAAAAAGACATGTAATGGAAGAAATAGCGTAAATTAGCTGTCGACAGAGATCAGTCAGTGTCTGGGTGTTTTGCAGTTAACCTGATAAGTTTTATGTCTGAGCTGTTCTTTAAAGAGCTTCAGAGACACCATGTGACCCAACCTTGGCAGTGCAAGGAAACAGCATCATTCACTCTTGTGTGTGGCGTGACTTTATAGCTGTTTCAGCCCTTCATTAAACTTTACAATGCACAACATAACATTTCAAACGCTTGTGAAGTGCTTCAGCCACTTTTACTGTGTTTCTGCTGATTTGTTCATTTTGTGAGTGAAACCTCTGCATCACAAAGACCAAGTAAAAAATGTGATTTCCTTTATTTCTGTGAGTAGCAGACCACCCACTCCACTCCTCTGAGGGTAAAGGGGGCGGAAAAAGAATAACACGGCTAATTATAACATCACCATCCATCTTTTCAAATACGCTTAGATTTGCTCGAATGGAATTTTTTTCTTCAAAAAGCTCCCAGAGCTTCTAAGAGTGAGACATGTCTGTGTTCAATAGGATGGGGTCCAAGATACACAAGTGTAAAAATAGACAATATTTGTGGCTGTTCCAATAATCTAATCTCTGTTTGTGTGTGAGTGTGTGTGTGTTTGGTTGTTAGAAAACCTACACCAAAATAGGTTCTCACTTATATTTTGAATCACTTCCATGTTTCAGTTCAAACTGTTTCCATGAAATTCAC
Organism: Takifugu rubripes; assembly: GCF_901000725.2. Lineage (NCBI taxonomy): Eukaryota > Metazoa > Chordata > Actinopteri > Tetraodontiformes > Tetraodontidae > Takifugu > Takifugu rubripes. The sequence goes on from NC_042306.1 coordinate 2,699,034, forward strand.
CTCCATAATTGCCCTAATTCTATCCATACACAAATTCAGCAAGTCTTTGACCACGTGGAGATTGAATGTCACATCCTGGTGGGGGTGATTATAATGGCCAAAGATTGGCCACATGTTAAGCCTAAAAATAAAAGCAAATGTCACTGACAGTAGCAGACAATACACAACCAAGGTCGCTGATGAACAGGGATGGTTGCAACAGACTGTAACTTGATCATCTGAGGGCGCAGAATAATGGTGAAGGTCAACGTCAGGGGTCAGGGGGCTGAGTTAAGTTGCTTGGGCGAGCCATTCCACTCTGGACAGAGTCTAATTGACAGTTTCCTATTGTCTCTTTTCAGCTGGAATTCACCCCAGAACAAATCGAGGGTAAGTTGGTCATTACTGCTGTTGTTTGTGTTGCACGGTCTATTTATAGAAAAAAAGTGCGTGTAAAGCTCCCCATTAGTGTGTTTAGGGATGTTCAGGAACAGCTGGTGCAACAACACAACCATTTACTGTACGCACATAGTTTGACTCCTTATCGGAGAACCGGGGAGGTTTAACACATTGTTGAATGCAACAATGCTGAGTTCACGTGTGAACCCTTATCCATGTCTATGTTTCTGGCTCTTTTGTCATTAAACCCAAGCCTGATTAAACATTCAGCGTACAATTTCGATTAAAGAACGTGCAAATGTGGTTTCACTGCAAATACACTGGATGTGAGTGTGATGGGAAAAACTGAAAATAACTCAGAAGTTTTTCTTTGTAGACTTCAAAGATGCTTTCCAGCTGTTTGACAGGACACCCGCCAATGAGATGAAAATCGCTTACGGCCAGTGCGGTGACGTGATCAGGGCTTTGGGCCAGAATCCTACCCAGTCTGAGATCATGCACGTCCTTGGGAAACCCAAGGCCGAAGGTGGGCTGCATGCACATTCCCCCACATTAGCAGGATCATGGGGAGAGCTCATTATGCTCAGTCTGCTTTTTCTCTGTGGTGAACCCGGCTCTTTCATCGTTTTACCCAGACATGCAGGCCAAAATGCTCGATTTTGAGCAGTTTCTGCCCATGCACCAACACATCTCCAAGGCCAAGGACTGTGGAACGTATGAGGATTTTGTGGAGGGTCTCAGGGTGTTTGACAAGGAAGGGAATGGCACGGTCATGGGAGCTGAGCTCAGGCACGTTCTGGCAGCCCTGGGTGAGCTGAACATTTTCACTGTGAGCTAAATTTATGTGAAGTTCTTGTTGCAACAAACAATGGCTGACCCGGTTTCTGGATCGCAGGTGAGAAGATGAGTGAGGAAGAGGTGGAGCAGCTGATGCAAAACCAAGAGGACGCTAATGGATGCATAAATTATGAAGCATTTGTAAAATACCTTATGTCGAGTTAAATAGCCTCATTGTGTAGTGTGAGACCCCTCTACATAATTAAATCAGGAGACAGTAATGGTTTGTTTTGATTTTTTTGCATGTTTATTAATCCAATTATGGATATTTTTCAGTGCTCTACATCACAGATGGATCGAAAACTGACAGATTATACAAAACACATAAATTAGCTTTGATGTCTCCTCTAAACGTCATTTTGATGTTTTTTACTGGTCTATTTTAACTTCAAATACTTGAAGTTAAAAACCAGGCAGCAGTAAATATTTTTAAATACATTTTAAACAATTTTTTTTTTTAAACTTCATGAAGCAAATGTCTTGATTTTAAATTTTCATTAATTTGATTTAGTCCAAATCCTGAAATATTACATTGCAGCTCTATTATGGGGGTTTGGTACACTATATTGTGGAATATAATTTTAGTGTCTTAATACACGTTAAGGTATTTTGCCAAATATATATCAAGTAAAAACGGTTTTAAAGCAAAACCACACCTTTTCTTAGGGCTAAATAGAAATTATTTCGGCAGGGCAACATTATTTAAATGAATGGCCACAAGTTAATATTTAAAATGTGATTCAATTATCCCTCAATAGAGGGCGCCATTATGCAAACAATAAACCAAACAGTGACTCCGCGAACACTGTCAGACGAAAAAAATCCATGTCCGAGACTTCTCTGTTGCTGGTTTACACCCCCGAGTCACGTTTTCATCATTTAAATGAGAGCAGAATAAAAGCACAATAATTCACCTCCCTTCATTCATCCTGCTGCTTGCAGATTTAAAGCAATGAGAAATTACATTTCATCTGAACAATGGCCCCGTTTAAATCACACTGCTGAGACTTTCACATCCACCAGAGCTGTCCTAATAAGCCAAAGTGCTGGATGCATCCACCAGAGGAGAAAAATATGAAAGCATTTTCTGGGAGGCTGTCACAAGTCCATGTTTTCAACTAAAGTAAAAGGGAGAACGTCACCGATGCCTCAATGATTCAGCATTCTCAGTCTCACTTTGACCACATTTCATGGAGCTCAGTGTTCGTAAATGGACTTCTCTCCCATGTTGTGACCCCCCCGGCACTTGTGTGGAGACCCTGTGCTCCATCTGCTCATCAGAGTCTGCCTGATCAGGCTAATTCAGAGAACAAGAGAGATTATTAGAGTTATAGGAAGGTTGCACTCAACCTCATTGTTGAGAAATTACACACTTATTCAGGGTTCAGTCCCTGTGCAGCTCATTACATTATTTTAAACCAAATTATACTTACGCCGCTCGGTCTCAGCTGCAATTTTCTATTGATCCATTGAGGATAATTAAGTAAAGAACAAGTATTTACATTTTCTTTCAGTTCCAGGATTCAATTTACCTGGACTGAGCACATCGGCATCAAGCCAGGAAGAGATGCACGCTGCCATGGTGACTCACCTGCTGATGCTCCTGCCCTTAACATACAAATGGCAACACTCAGGATTTTGTGTGTGGAAAACAATGCTGACAATTTGTCATTTTTCAGGAAGATTTGATTGAATTAGCAGCTTCTAATGGTTTCTTTCACTCCAACAAAGGTAAATACATCCATATATATTAATTTAGTTTGCCTGGGCATTCTTGGATATGTTACACAGAGTACAAAACTACATATTCTACTAGCATTGTGAGGACATTTTGGCTGGTCTTCACAATTTGAAGCCTGTTGTTTAAGGGTTAAGACTTTGTGGTCAAGGTTAGAACGGGGTTCAAGTGAAGATCAGGATTTGGTTTAGGTTTGGGTGACAACCTTGAAGCGTCCCAAGGTCAATATATACAAATACGGTTTTTAACTTTTCTGGCATCTTTACTAGTCCTCTGTGGAGATCATCTTTATTTATTTATTTGTCATCTTTCTTTATTTCTTAGATCCAGATTTATGTTATGGAAGATAATTTTCTTTCCCCTTAAAGTTAAAAAATTAAAAAATGTTTAAGATATGAACCAAATGTACCCAGTATGTAAAAATTATATCAGGTCTGATTGGTGCTTTGTGGAAACCTACCCTGTTTTTGTGTTTTCCTCCATCCTTTTCAAATGTTCTTGAATGACAGGCTGTAATAAAGGTATTATGAATGCTGAAAATGGCAATTTTTGCACTCTGACCTGTGCAAAAAAGCTAAATCTTTCAAGCAAAACTGGACTTATTAACAGTTTAACCCCATTTGTTGACCTCCCAGATGGTGTTTATAGGGTCTCTGATATAGAATTACTTTACATTTTTTATATTTTAGTAGGGTTTTATGGCAATGTAATTTTGCAACATTGGACCCAATTGGGAGCAGAATGTTTGTATTTATACTCACTCATGGATATACAGAACTTTTAAACATTCATTTTAAGTGTTGATCTCCTATTTAACAGTACATAAGAGTATATATGATAAGGAACAATTGTATACTGATCATAGTTTTATGAATAAGTATGTATTATGAGGGGAAAATGTATTTACAAAACTTCTTAGGTCACTTTCAATTTGGTTGAAGTGAAGCATGTATTGACATGCAGTGACGCACATTGTGCCTGTGTGGTTGTGTATCCATTATTCCAGTGTCTGCAGCGTCCTCTCTTCAACTTTATTGGGAAATGTGCAATTTATTTTTTTATTTTTTTTAATCCAGTGCGGGGTGGTCCGTTGAGCTCTTGGCTGGGGGGCTCACATATGGTGAGGAAGGCCTCTTCCAAAGTGCTCCCTGATGTTACCGTCTGTGTGAATGTGTTGGTCTTCCCAGAAGATGATGACCCTCTCTTGGGTGTTGTGTGAGCTCACTGGTATGAGAGAGGATGCCAGATGTGTCTCAAAATGTCTCCTCTTCATTATCTTTTTCTTAGTCCTCTTCAGAACTTTAAAGTTTTCAACAATACTGCCTGGTTGGGCTGTTCTACTTTCTACATATTGTACTGAAAGGTGCACATGCACCCCCCTACAAAGTGCTACTTTGTAACAAATGGGAAAGAAGAGAGGAGGGGAAAAAAATAATGTTCAAAAACAAGCAAATAACTACAAAAATAGAGGGAATTTCCAATGCTGCTGTAGATGATGGAGTTTCAAATGCCACATGCCATTTATTCCTAAACAAAGTATAAAAAAACAAACAGAAAAGCATATTTATAACTTAGTTACAATTAATTATCTAACACTTTCTAATGTAATGTTTCCTTAATTTGTGACCATATGAGAAATGTGGTATTTTTATGTAATGTGTATGAATTCAGGCTATGTTGACCTAATTTGACCTTTTTTTCTCTCTTTTTTTTAGAATTGTTAAAACTGATGTTGTCAGTCTACAATACTGATTTAAAGGGTTAGCGAGCAGAATTTTGTCGGTGGAGTGAGATTATTTTTTAGTTTGATTTTCCTACTCTAATATTTTTACATTTGTGGTTTCAACTGCCTGGAAGATCAACGTGAGATAATGAGACATACACCCCAAAGCGGGCAAATTCCTTTTCATGTTTTGTTTTAAGTGGAGGTATAGAACTGAAAGACATCACTGATGAGGTATTGTTTTTAAAACAGCCTCAGGCTTTCATGTCCATCATTCAACACGCAGCTGAGACTAATATTAAGGCTAATATAGATGCTAAGAAGGTGGGGGGAGGGGATCTCGGGCCAAAGAGCCCATTGTACAGATGTGCCATCCGCCTCTGGCCTGCACTGACTCCAGAACATCACATCCACCGTCCGCCTTTCATCCTGTCGACAACCATCAAGAGCATTAATTGTCACGGCAAGCCTTCGCTTCTCCGCATCAGGGATGCGGCTAATTGTTTAGGGATGTAAAACTCATGGAGTCCTGAGGGTTGTGGAGGCAGAGAGCCATTTCTGCTCCACTTCACTGCAGCTCAGCCTGAAACCAAGCCGGGGCTGCACTCGCGTTACGTAACTTGGCGAGCGCTCTCTCAGGGCTCATTCACTAACATCATTGAAAACGAAATCTACAAGTCAGACAATTTGGTGCCACGGCGCTAGTGAGGCTGCAGCGGGATAATTCTTTGATCAACTCATTAAAAGACTCACATTTGTTGCCAGCGGGGCACCAAGGCACCAGATTTATCGCATATCATGGAAATATATCAGAATTGACTGTTATTTACAGATGATTCTCAATTATACCGAGACGTGAAAGGACAAAGAGGGTAAAATGTTAATGCAGATTTTTTATTTCACATGTGGAAGGTCAAATGTACATTATGGAGACATCATACAGAGAGAGTCGTTTCATTTCATTTGTTTTAAGGCAACATGGGTTTAGCTGAAAGACATTTGTTTTCAACTCAAATCTAGACATCAGTTGTCTTTTTATGTACAGCAATAATTGGACACATTTGACATCTCGCTGCATCTTATCTTCAAGGACATGAATGAAGTACATCTATACATTAATGGCATAAAAAAGCAAAATTCCTCTTTTTCGACAAATATCTGGGCAACATATCGACACGTAGACAATAAAATGTGGACAGTTTCTAGACATAATCTCAGTTTGTCTCTTTGGTGCAGTTGAAAATGGATTTTTTTTTTTAGTTCTAACAGATGAACAATTGAAATATTACGCTGAAATCATAGAAGTCAGCAGCTCTTTGGCTCTGAAAGAAATTCCACCTTAGAACATTTCCATTAGTTATGTTGGACTTTTAAACATAACAAATGTAACAAAAATGGAAATTTCAACTGAGGAGCATAAAATATAAAAAGTATTTTATTTTACATTTTAAATACAAGTTTCAGAGCCTTTACATTCAGACACTCACCCACATAGAGAGACAGACACACAAAACCTCTAACCCATACCTCTGCCCAGCCCAACCTTCAAACAACCCTTTGAACTTGTTAAGTTGAGGCAAAACGTCCTCATTTAGAAAAAGACGTATTCTGGTCCTTACTATGCAGCATGTACAAACACACAGACACACACACACACTCTGACATTTTGTCTTAAATCATATGAAATGACTGCTAAGCCTGTCCCCCTCTTCTCCATTCATAAGACATTATTATTATTATTATTATTATTATTATTATTATTATTATTATTATAAGTAGTAGTGGTAATAACAGCAATAATAATAAAGGGTCATTAATTTGCACTAAAAGGTTGAAAGACAACCAGAGCACTTCAGCCATCTCTTTGTTTTTTATCCTCAGGGTATGCTAGGCTAATCGAGTAGTGCTAGCAAAAGTCAAAATGTCCTCATTTGGTAAATTATGTGCTCTGGTCCTCATTATGTAGCATGGACAAGAAGACACACACACACTGAAATAATGTCTTAATTGTATGGAGTGATTGGCTACACCTGTTTGACTCTTTGAACTGAGACATTACTTCGCAACAATGACAGTTGATTGCCATTGAGTGTAAAATTGCCATTACGTGTTTCAAACCAACAATCAATCAGTCCGATCTGAGAAGCCATGAAAATTGATCTCAACCCCGAATCTTATCTTCATGAGCTGTGATGTGAAAATGTCATCAGATGGCACACAGAGAGTTTAATGTAATTCTCTAATTCAAATCAGAATCTGCATCACTATGATGACAACATTGACTTGAAAAGTCATGTAAAATAAACTATACATGGCACAAACAATCAGAACTGGCAGGAAGTTCAGTAGTGTAAACACTATTTAAGTCTAGCTTTGTTTGACTCAAAAGTATCGTTGAGGACATATTCTAAAGGCTTGTGTGATTTGAGGTGGACACAGAAACTCTTTTATATCTCAGAACTGTTCAGAAGAATGAGTATTTTATTATATTTAAATCCTTTTTCCTTTCATAGAGTCTGATTCTTTCTTGGGAAGCTGACTCAGAGACAACTTTTGGCTTCTCAATATTATCACACGTAATCGAAACGGCGAGATTTTCACAGCAACGCTTTGAGAGTCCCAGAAGATCCTCCAGCCTCCTCTCATGAATGCAGAGACGATGAAGCCACTATGGGAGCACCTGATCAGATAATTTGATAATCTCCTCTAGCCTGTATGCCGGTGAGTGTCGGGCTGTTTTGAGGCTGACGCGACCCGCACTCACAAGCTTGGTCCCACAGGGACGCGTTGTGGCCTTGTGTAAACAAATCACTCCGGATGTTCGTACTTGACAGAAAGATTAAGTCCGTTCTCTCAGATACGGTGGCGATTGTGCACTCACTCCCCTGCTCACACAGCTGTGGTCTGTTTGATGCTGTGGAAGCTGATCCTGGTGGGGGACGTGGGGATGGACATGGCTCTGGCCACGCGCATGCGGAGGCTGTGGTTGTCCTGCCAACGGTGCCACCGTTTCCTGACAGCAGAGCGCACCTGCAGTGCAGTGGAGGCGATAGAGAAAAATGACTGGAAAGCCTCTCTCGGTGATGCTGAGTTTGAATGACAGATGCTCATATCAAAAAGGAAATGGGAAAAGGGTTTTCATTCTGAAGGTCAAGTGGAATAAATGTTTGAAGTTTGTTTTCAAGCAGATAAAGGAGTCAGGCGGTGATGAGGATTTCAACACATTTTCAGAACATGCCCTCAAACCAATGTGAGCATATAAATCCAACCAAATGAGGATTTGAAAGTGGGAAGATCTCGTGTTATAAAGCGGGTTTCATTTGTTCGACGTGTTGCATGTAAAGTATCCAAATAGCCTCCTTCACACATTACAGTGACATTTAGTGACATTTATCAACCCTTCCATTATAATAATAATAGTCTGATTTATTAATAGTCTGATTTATTAGGAAAAGAACAGTCTCGTGTTTGGTCGCAGGCGTCATCCACCTACTTGTCATCTTTGATTTGCATGTGAGGATTTTTAACTCTAAAATCCTCAACGTGGATATAGATAAAAATATTTTCCAGCAACAGCCATCAAACCTGTGTTTGCTAATACTGTAATTAAGCCTGTTGTCATCAGAGTAGAAGCGCCAAATAGGTTAATAAATAACCAGCAGTATAACCGCATTTGGCTTTATTAGCATTCTACATTAGGAAGCAGAAGAAGAGTTAAATTAAATTGATGAATATGGAATAAATACTGCAGAACACACTGACTCACCTCTCCATTTAGGAAGCAATAAAACACTGAAACAAAGAAGCCCTGCAGAAAAAAAGAGACATTACTCAACCTCCAACAGTTAATGAGCTGCCAATTAGCTGGTCCTTAGATGAACAGGGAGAGTCGCATTTGTGGACACGTGTCTCATATAATACTTGGAGTTTAAAGTAAATACGGAACGGGTGTCTTCCTCTCATTTCTGCAGAGGATCGAAGGGAAAAGATGGCCACGGAGGAGTAATCACGCCGGCATGACAAAGTTAATCCTGTCAGCGCAGAGCTCTGAGCAAGCAGGAGGGCTTTATTGTCTGTAAGCACAGACATGGCGCTGCTTCACATCATCTGCCCATAAGAAGATTCACAACCTGGAAAGTTCGGCTCGGAAGAAGTTCTGCAGCCCTGAGATAACGCGCAGCGTGAGTCACTCCGCGTGCGTGTGGGTTTACCGGCATTTGGCTGGCGCCCCACCGCTTCGTTATTCGCCCTCTCACCTGAAACGACTGCAAAAAAGAGTTGAAATAGATGAAAACGATCTGAGCGATGTCGTCTTCTCCAGGGTTCACGAAGAACAGCATGTACGTGATGCCCAGCAGAGGCAGCAGAACCAGTGTTGCTTTCACAGCTTTTCTGTGAAAACAGGCGTCAGAGCTCTGAGTCAGGATCACACGAGAAACAAACACACACACACACACACACACACATATGGCTTTTGCTTGACTTAATATTAGCATTATAACTTGTCAGGTTTTGACGCACTCTATCTGTTAAGAATGAATAAATGTGACATTATATCGATGTCTCACACACACACACGCGCACACACACCTACATGAATGTCAGCTATAGATCGCTTATTATCATTTGTTTTAAAGGACTCTGCCCAGTTGAAGAGGCTTGTACTTTCATTTGCTGATGTCCTTTTGGCTTCAGGTTCATTTAAGTTTTAGGATGGTTTAACTCCAAACAGAACTGACTGGATGATGTTATGATGCTCAGAGGTCAAAGGTCAAGGGGAAATGACAGCCTGCTTGTGAAAGCAGTGCCTCAAGGGTGTTTATGTGAATCCTAAGCTTTAAATTGGGGGTCAAATGATGAGGTCAGAGCTCACCGGAAGCTCCTAAACATTATTCAAAAGAAAAAAAAATTGGAATTATGTTAAAGCAAAAGATTTGATTATTGCATGTTTATTTTTTTTAAAATAATTGGCCCTAGTATGGTGAATCCCATTTGTGAATAATATTTTCTTGGTAATGTGGGTTAATTAACACAATAAACTCTTTAAAACAAAACATACATGCTCACATGGCTTTATTTACATTTTTATAGTTTTATATTTTATATTTATATTCTATTTTTAATTTATTCTATTTTATTTCTTATTTTATTCTATTTTTATTATCTTTAATAGGTTTAATGGTGTGTAATGGTGGTGGGTAATTTTTGTACAGTGCTGTACGTTTTTGGAGATGCTAATTTCCCTGATGGACACCCCCTAAAGGGATCAATAAAGTAGTAGTGTCTGTCTGTCTGTCTGTCTGTCTGTCTGACAAATGACATCACTGTTTCTTTTCCAGGACATGTTCTGCAGAGGTTTGGAGCTGGACTATATTTGCCGGGTGACTCTTCCCTCTTAAATCTGTGGTTTATGCATCACATCTGCAGCAAAACTCTCAAACTCTGAGCCACCTCCCGAGGAGGAGACGGCTGCTTAAAATAAAAGGTGAGAAGACACTCATAATTCACCAGCAGTTATGCTAGCAGCAGCAGTCCTCCAAAAACACACACATGCATGCACCAGTCTGGGATAACTTAGTTTCCACTCAGTTTATTTAGCCTTTTATCATCCGAGAATTCTTTTCACTAAATGGTCATTATTTGGAAAATTCAATTTCATTCAAGACGGCATTTCAATGTTGAGTATAGTCTAGGTTACAGCCTTTGAACTCACCTGTACTGTATTGTTTCAGACGTGGTTGAAGCTCTGAGCTTGGTCATCAGGATTCGCACAATGTTGAACAGGAAAACAAAGTTAATCTAGAAAAAGAAACACCAAAACTAATAAGGGTGAGGCCTCCCACACTTCGCTGAGAGCTATTTCCTGCTACTAACACCTGCTGCTTATTTACAACAAGTGGGAAGCACAAACAAGGTCTTGTTTGACGAGCACTCGATGTCTAACTGGTGCACCATTATCAACCGTAACAGCTCACAAAAGCGTCAGCTTTCTTATTAGACGGACACTTTAAAGCATCAGGAAGCTTATTCTGACACAAAGGTTGATGTTAGGGGAAAGTGGAAGGCATTAGAAAAGTGCTTTTACTTCAGTTTATTGATTCGTACATGCATTAGAATGATTGAAAATGAACAGCAGTGAGCGTGCAACATAAGGATTTTCTCTGATATTACTCACCAGAAGAACAAGAATAACTGGGCCCTGGTAAATGTAATCCATATATTTCCCAGGTTCTTTACCAAACCAACACCTGTTAGAAGGATTAAATGGCATTCAATAATGAACATTGGACCCTGACTTGTTTGTTTTTTAAATACTCACTGTTCGTTTTCATAGTACAACTTCCCTATGGCCCAGGCTACAATGATAGGACATGGAATACCTGAAAAACAACGTTTCATGTCATTCGGAAAAAGAAATTCCCACCACGCTATGGTTTGTACTGTTGTTTTTTGTTTTATTTTAAAGAGTAACTCTCCTAATTGTCTTCCCTGATTTGCTGATTGTTCCCCATTACCCCCATCTGTATACATCTCCTGCATCTTCCTTTGTCCTGTTGTTTATCCTGGTCTTTTGTCCTTATTCTATGGTTTGGTTTAGTCTTTTCACAGCTGTTTTTCATCTGCCTCCATTGAGAGTGATGATTATTTCTATTTAGTGTGCGTTTTTTCCTCACCTATAAGTATTGCATCTTAATTGTTGAGAAGCCTATTGATCCTGTTAAATGAAGTCGGCTTTTGCTGTTACTCTTTCTCTGCATCCAACTCCTATTCTGAGTCCCGGCCTGACAATATTAAGCCATTATGGTATAATAATCTTGAAATATTACACATAAAGCCAATATGAGTGAAATAGCCCTGCCATTAATTCCATTTTTAAGTCACCAGTGCCAAATAATCATGTGTTCATTTATACTTATACCTCATATTCCATTTGTCTTTTCATTTTTAATGTTATTGATGCACTGAGATATGTATATATTCTCTCTCAAAGAGAATATAAATACCAACTAAACAGTTAATCCTGGAAGTTAATGGCTGCATTTCTTCTACTTCATAATTAGAGGCTGAACAAAGCTTTAAGTAATAGCTTAATGTAATTCAAGGTGAGTGTAAATAATTCATGTGGCCATGACAGGGCATCTGTTACAAGTTAAGAGCTCATTTTTATCATTATCCACACTCCGCTGCATACCTGTTCCATTTCCTCTCTGCTGTACTTGCGGACAAACATTCAATGAAAGTCAAAATTTGAAAATGAATATTCCATTATTGTAAACAAAATCATTTAACCTGAAGGAAACGGCAGATTATGGTTTCACATGCTCTGAAACCGTCCAGATTCCAATTATTCTTAACATCTTTCAGCATAACGTATATCAAACCACCATTCTGACCAGTCAAGTATATCAGTATATATTTCATATAAAAAACTGTATTATATCATAAAAAGTCACATTAAAGAAGCTAAAATTGTACCTTTGTCACTGAAAACTAAATTGACTGCAATTTTACACAAGATTTAACCTGAGTAATTGTACTAGATTTACTAATTCATGTTACCTTAAAAGTTTCCAAGACATTTAACCAAGAGATTAAAGTTATTCAGGCTAAAATTGGAGTCATAAACATCCTTCCTCCCCTCATACTGCCTCTCACCAGCAATTATGTAATAAATTAGCATAATCTCACAAAGCACATCATCAAACTTTGATTGCGTCACACCTCCGGGGCTGAATTGTTGTGGGTTTAACACTTACGGCTTCCATTCGCCAGCAAAATGTGTCATTGGTGTAGCAAACTGCGAACCCTCCACACACAAGCATAAGTGTTCATAATGGACTGTCAACGCGGACACACTCACACCAGCCGATGAAAAGGAAGACCCACTTCCGAAGCTTATCGGTTGAATAAGTCATGACGATGGCAGTATGGAGGTAACAGCCCTCAACGAACATCCAGAAAAAGTTTGTCACCACAAAGTAGTTGTATATGGTGGTGATCAGTCGGCACCACGGCTGGAAAAGAAAACACTCAAAGTTAAAAAAAATAAATAAAAGGAAACGCCACTCTCCCAACCTGAGCATCGTGCCAACGGCGTTACCTCATTACTCTCGTGGATGTTGTGGTCGATCAGCTGCAGCAGGAACCACATCACGTTCCTCAGTATGAAGGTGGTGATCAGATTCCAGTGGATGATGTTACGGAGACACCGTATGCTCCTGCGTTGGGGGGAAAAAAGCCCTTTTTCACGCATGTATGTTTTTTTCCACGGGATGAGAATGCTTCAGCGCGCTGATGCTGCTGTACATGTTTGGCCAAGCAGATGGAGAATCTAACAGGCTGCAAAATATTCAATTATTTAGCACGGTTGCAATTTAGCGATAAAAGTGGGCTGAATCGCATCTCCTATTTGCGATGGGTCGCAGGGCTACATGCAAAGAAATGAATGTTTAAATGAAGTCTTGCTGTTGGGAAATCTTTTCTGTCTAAATTTATTCCATGCATGTCAGAGATGTCAAACCATCACATTTGCAGCCTCATGCAGTGTGAATATGCTAGATTCATAAACTTCAAGTGAGAGTGTTAACACTTCTTTCAGAAAATTTCCAACACACCAACCAAACACAATATTGATTGATGCCGTCGGGAAGAAGGAAAATCAAAACTTTCACTTCAGAATCCCATCGACCCAGCTCCCAGCTAACGCTCTCTGCTTTGTTCTGGCATCCTCTGGGTAGTGTTTGTGTGCGTGTGCGTGTGTGTGTGTGTGTGTGTGTGTGTGTGTGTGTAATTATGACCTATTAAGGACTGGGACATTCATGTCACCCGCAAAGTGGGGACATTTTTTGGAAATGTTTTGGCCGGTCCTCGCTAACTCCAAAGGGCTGTTTGAGGGTTAAAACTTAAGGTTGGGTTTAGGTTAAAGCTAAAACAAGAAGGTAGTGAATGCATCATATCAATAAAAGTCCTTACAGAGACAGAAGTGCAAAGTGTGTGTGTGTGTGTGTGTGTATGAGTGTGTTGGGTAGGGAATTATCTCAGGACACAGAAAAGGTACATCTGATGGGAATGGGGGCTGTTTTTTTACTCCTGTGTGTCATCTGTGTTGAGGTCTGTTCATTTGACATAAGCGAGTTAATGATAAACAGGACATTAAATGAATTTCCCTGAATGTCTCCTCTGTGGTCTCGAGCATAGGGGCGCACATTTAGACGGTACTATTTCTGTACTTGCCTTAAGCACAAGAAGAGAATGAAAGCCACGACCAGAGCTCCCACGGAGATACAGTGGCCGAGGTAGTTGATGATCAGAGCTACTTTGTAGTGGACAGGATATTTTCTCTGTAAAGAACAAATGACATATTTATTCAACTGAAGCAAAGAAAAAGAGAACTTTTAGGAATTCTTTATCTCAAGGTTTCAAATGTCATTGACATACTTCGGCTCTCAGGTTTAAAAATATGTGAGAAAATGGAACAAGGTCCAGAAATAGACGTGAGGAGAGGATCAGATCAAGAACTCATTACAATCATGGCTGTATGCCCTCCTGTTGTGATTAAAGCACCACAGACTCCATACTGATTTGTTAATTCATCTAGAAGTACACATCAGATCTTAATTGCACCACATGGGGAAGAAAAGCAAGATATTGCTGTTCAAGAGGCATGAAAAATCAACACAACACATGGTTGCTCTCTTTGCGAGTTATTGAGTAACGCCGCTATGCCAACTAAACACTAACCTTCTCCTCCAGAATGGGCTCGCAATTGGAGTAATTGCTCTTCAAAGCCCATGTCCCATTATCCATGCACTCCCTGTAAGCACTCCCTGCAAGAAATCATTTAAAAGTGAAGTTTAGGGAAGAAAAGAGAGATCAAAGGCCCATCTGTTCATCTTGGTCATGTCCTCTGTTCCGCCCGGCTCCTTGCAGTAGCAGTGGTGCTATGTTGTCTCTGCTAGGTAAGCTAAACCAGCCCAGCAATTCGCAAGGAGCTCGGTGTGAACTGGAGTCCTTTAATCTGGTCTGTGCCGAATACAAATTCATCTTCTTCTTTTTTTTTAAAATTCAGTCCGGGGTTATGCAAAGCCTCTTACTCTGACAGTTCACATATCTTTTAAAACCTGCTTCCTCCAGCCAACTTTGAATTGTATTTCTCATTTTCCCCTCCTCTCAGAGGGGCCTTTATTTCTTGACAATGGAAAACACTTCACGGCACTCATAAAGCCAATATATACTCTTGTGCACAATTTCTTTTTTTTATTTTCTACCTCTCTTCCACATATCAGCCACCAACATCAAAAAATGAACTTTTATAATAACTGTCTATCAAGAAGCAACTGTACAGCTGACTGACAAGTGTGTGTGTGTGTGTGTGTGTGTGTGTGTGTGTGTGTGTGTGTGTGTGTGTGTGTGTGTGCATGCATCTAGAGCATGTCAAACTCAGTCCTCGAGGGCCATGATCCTGCCGGGTTTTCTATCCCACTGAATGCATTTTCAGCCTGGTAGGACAGAAAACCCAGCAGAATTGTGGCCCTCAAGGACTGAGTTTGAATCCCAAATCTGTCATTAGCAGAGTAAGATCCTTGGCATTCTCATTACATCAGCCAGCTTTTTCATTGGAAAGCATATCCACAAAGCGACAAACAGGTTAAAATAGACATAAACAGGCCCCATAAAAGAGGAATGATCCCCTTTGACTAAAGGGAATATTTGCTGTCCTGTTGTTGACCAGATTTAAAAAAAAAAAATCCCAGATGTCAGCTGTTGGTGCAGACGAGAGCTGCTTAAATCAAACCGGGCTAAATCTCCAAAGCACTTGAAACTGCCTCCGCATGTTTATTGATCCGTTGTCATGCAGCTTTTACACAGTTGCAGTGCGGCTTAAGCAAGCGTGATATGCACTGACTGCCACGCGCATGCCTGGCATATAAACTGGGGCAAATCGACCGTTGAAGCGGAGCTGCAAATTTGGTTTGTGTCAGTGGTGAGGACACCAAGTTATTTGCGCGAATAAGCTCAAGATAACGCAGGGATGTGGCTCCAATTGTACTGTAATAAAAACACAACCCATCATACAAACAATAATCCATCATTTATATAATAATAAGCATATATGTAATGTTATATATGTAAGCCATGGTCATAGACAGAACTCTGTAGCCTACTGGCAAATAAATTAATGACTTATTAGACAGCAACTCTATTACAGACTAATCTTACATTAGCCGTCATTTCTAGCGATGAACGTTAGCACTTGTGGTAACACCGCCATCTAATGGACAAACATACGAACACCCACAATAAATAAAAATGAAACGAAGGCAACGCTGGGATACACACAAACTTGTACATATTGACGTCCCTCCTAGCCAATGGGATGACAGGAAAATGCTAGGCGATAGCCAATGGCAGAGCAGCTACAAGCAAGTTTGTGTTCGCTAAACTCCGCGAGCTGCGAGTAGCAGCGGTAGCGTAATTTTGACCTTCGTATCCTGAAATTTCCTTCGTAACAAGACGCTTCGTAACCTGAAAAATTTGCATGTAGAGACGTTCGTAAGTAGAGGTCCCACTGTAATGAACTGATCTTTATATACAAAGTGTCTCAGTCTGACCGCTGAACAAGCAGCAGAGGCAGGAAAATAATCTAACAGGAAGAAACCTTCAGCTGGACCAGGCTCACATGGGGAAACCTTCCTGCTGATGTCCTGCTGGGTGGAAAGGGGGGCAGGGTTGAGACAGTCACATAGACGGAGCAGGGGGCCCCACAGCTAAAGGCCCAGGGCCAACATTCTATTTTTAAAGATTCTGGGAGGCACGAGTAAAAACAATAACAGATATTGCATCCACACGATCACACACAGACACACACACACACACGCCTTCAAACATGGTTTGTATCGTGTTATGGACAATCACACCAAAACAACATCTGCGTGACAATGGAGTCGCATAGCGTCAACACGGGTGACGGGTGTCTGCAACACCCGGGGAGATCATTCGGCCGCATTTATCTTCACGCAGCCATAAAAGTGGTGCATTATTCTACAGACAAACATTAAAACATTACCCACTGTGGAAAATCTGGGATCTAAGACAGCGGTAGCGGCTACAGCGGCAGATCAGAGTCGTGTTTAGATGCTGTTCAGGCTCTCCAGGCAAATATCACACTGTGTTTGTCAAACAGTCACAGTGCAGAAATAGAGGAAGTGGAGCAGGTTGCAAAATGTGTCCCTGTGAGCTGTTTTATCAGGCCACAAATAACTTAAATCACTGAGACAGGGAGAACATTTTCTAGCTCACCATCTGTTTATTATATTTATATAATAAATACACACCCTTTATTGCACATTACTTGATATTTACAAGGCTAATTCCTACCAAAGTGGTCTTTATTCTCTTTAATTTGTAAAAAGCTGCCACATGAAGGTGTTAACAACCTTTGGATGCCGACCACACTCGACTGGAGCTAAAACAAATGTAATATTCCCAGCTGAATCACGCTTTGCCAGCTTTGCTCCCCTCCTCCGCTGTCCACCCTGCCAATGTTCTTATTTTTCTTGGATGCACAAATACATAGGGCGCACGCAAACGGCGTGGCCACTCAAGGGTTGGATGAATGAAGGCTTGGTTTATGGGAAAGGAGCTGTGAATCGAACAGCTTTCAGGCTGTTTGTGGAGCATTTCCTCAATAAGGGATTCAGTCATCCGCTCGGGAGGGCACCTAAATGAGTAATTCACGTTCATCACTAATGTGGGAGACACTTTGCTGCTGCTGCTGCGGAGGTGTTTCTCCTTCCGGCTGATTGACTCTCTGCAACAATGCCACAGGATCTGAACCTGACAGCATTTTTCACTTAAAGCTTGTGTAACCCCGCCTCTGCTTGCGGCGTGTTTGATTGCTGGCTGCTTAAGTTTGACATGTATCTCTTCATTTGTGTGTGTGGTGTGTGTGTGGGCGGTGGGGGAGGAAGGGTGGGGGGGCATTTGAGGCAATTGATGGGTTCAATCCAACAAAAGACAAAACAAAATGAAAAACATTCACGGTTATTAAATCCTCTCAATTCACAGTTACTGTCATGCTGAGATTAGCTCGCTGTCTAAGTTGCTTTGTGAACTAGTCCATAAACCCGTGGCCTTCTGTTTGGGTGTGGGTGAAACTGTCCCATCGGGGATGAGCCAATATCCCAAAAGTGACTGAACACCCCAGCGTTTCTCTGGGCCATTTGAACTTCAATCCTGCAAATTTAATGCTTGTTTATTTCACTCAGGAAAATTAGCAGCTTAATGATAATTTGAAGCCAGCGTGTTGATGCGTGCGTATCTAAAACAGGCAAAGCAGGGAGGCCACAGCACGACGTGTGATTAGGAGAAATTAATTCTGCTGCGGTGCCGACATCCCAGAATTAAATCTGCGATCACACTGAGGGATCTGCTGGGTAACAAATTACCTTGTAAGCATTTAAATTCTATTTAAAACATATTAATGCAAACTTCAGTGATGTAATTTATATTCCAAAGGATTAGATAATTCTAACACACTTCATCTACCGACATTTAATGAACAAATTCATGCTTTAGTTTACAGGATTAAATTATTCTAAATGTAATAAACTCGGATCCTTGGACATTTTAAACCCACTTTATTACCACCTTTGTTTTAGCTGTATTGCTGGAGCGTTCCCTGCTTTGACTGGAAGGTTGTTGCATTAATTACAAAAATAATTTACCTTGATGGCCACAGCTTCAAGTGACACCATCACACTTTATAGGAAAATGATGATTGGACTGGCACTTAAATGGAAAGTGAAATCAGGAAACACATCGGATGTGAGAGTGCGCTGTCCCAGCCTTCCAGCATGAAGCCACTCGCAACTGTTGGCAGCTTTTCTATCAGACTTCTACACTACTTGCCACATGTTGAGAAATGGCGGTGTGAAGAATTTACTTCCCTCTTAACAGTGTCAAGGCATAACTTTAATGCTACCTTGTATTGTTATAGTGCATCTTTGCTTGTTTTAATTGAAGGGAACCTGTTGTACTCCTCTGTTGCTGTCTGCTACCTGCAGCCCTTCCAACATGCTTAATGCGTCCTGACTGGTGTCCTCTTTAGACCTAACCTTCAGTACGAGGCCACTGGACTTGCAGTCCCTTTTTAGAAGACCCTTTTCTCTCTCACCCTCTCTTCAGTTTTAAAAATCTGGTTTGGAGCCAGAGTCTTTAGCTCCACGAGAAGCATCACCAGCCCCTTATTTGTCAGGAGTGGGAAATTTGACACAATCTCCATACTTTTCAAACCACGGAGTACAACTCACAAAGAAGACAAAACGCCCAAGAACAAGTAGGGCAGGAGTGCTGCGACACAGGAGAGACAGAGCTGCACATCTCCACTTGCTCTACTAAACACCGTACAAGGAAAATCTAAGATGGATGAGATGTGAAATGTCTTCCAAGGAGAGGTTAAAAAGATTGAACCACTTCTTAAATCTGACATGGATGAATGACGTCCCACACCGATGTCTGAGGAGCTGCTGATCTCCATCTTCTGCCCCTGGTGAGGAAGAAGTTCTGGACTGAAAAACAGCCTTGTAGAACACAAATCCTCGAAATCTTTCCGGAAGGAGCCCATCAGTGTGACACCTGTCCTCCACCTGACAATAATCTGACATCCTGGGCGAGGACTTACTGTAAGATCTGAGCTACTTTCCTGCAGTGGAACCTAGCAGAGGGTGTCAGAATCAACTTTATGCATAGCCTAGGGCAAGAATAAGCATTTTAAAGCACTTAATTTTAGTGCTTTGCAGTTTATGCACAGCTTTTATCATTATGCAGCACCTAAAGCTCAATTGCTAAAAAAAAAGGGGAAAAAGGAAAAGAAATACAACGTAAAGAAGGAATAAAGAATAAAATCTCTAAAATAAGAGTGACAAATTGGAGCACGCAGAGAGAAGACAGCTGGAAGACAGGTACAGCACATTGAGACGGGGCAAATGAGAGTCTGTGCAGCCTCATCCTGCAGATTCAGGCAAAAATAGACTCACTTCTGGGATGCACCAAACTTGTGCCGCAGAGCTGCTACTGGAAATGGAAACACTGGTGATAATGACTGTGGATAAGCTCCAGCTGTTGCGTTACGGCGCTCACACAGCAGGGATCTGCATCCAGATTGGATCTTTGGATTTTGTTTCATACGCTTGCAACGCTAACACAGGTCACAATCCCCCCTGTGACCGACCCCCCCCCCCACCTTGTCCAAGGGAAAAGAACCTTTTGCATGTTTCCAAGATGGAAAAAGGCATCAAAAATGCTCCAGCACCCTGTGCGACATCATGTAGAACAAATTCATTTAAACCTCCAATTTCCACACGCGGGCCCGTAGTTCATGTCGTAAAGTGTTAGTGTTAGTCGACATTTTCATGCCAACCGCACAACACTGAAACATTTGCTGAAACCCGGATCGAGCCGGGTTTGATTCCAACCACAAGTGGCAGCTGCACCATTTCATGGGAAAAGAAGACTGTCCTGTCCTTGTCACTTTCACTTTATTATATATTTTGTCAGAGGTGCTGATCCTTTCAGAAGCAGAACAAAGTCTCTGACTCTCTGGCATTATCAGCACATGCTCTCCAAAGGACTGAATTATCTGAAAAGATTTGCCTGGGAGCACTGTCCTGAGGGACCGTCGAGCCAGGGTCCAGCAGACAAGTGGAGCCAGTTCCAAATGTCTCATTGTGGTCTACTCATTGTGTCTTCAGCCGTTATGATAACACATGCAGGGAGTAATAGACATGTATTATGCATAACGTAGATCAGGGAAATTATGAACTAAACTCAGGGGTCCCATGTTACCATACGCATTAAAGGAGTTTAGCATTTATGGGATGCTAAACTTCAACCGCTGCTCTGCTCTTTAAAGTTTACATTACCAAGCTAGTCATCAACAACAGCATTCTATCTTACTGTATTTCTCTTCCAATCAGTTCCTGATTGTTCAATACAGGCAGCCTGGAATGAAAAAAATAGCCCAACCTTATTGTACCCCAAGGCAGAGATAAATGTGTTTGCAGACTCATGTCATAACGATCTACCCCAGGGACGAATAAAGCTAATATTTCCACATATTTCCTGTTTAAGGAGTTCAGATTAATCTCCGACTCCATTAAGCAAAGTGACCACTCATTGAAACATGTCACATCAATTTATTTTCCCTGGAGCTCACAGTCATCTTGTCAAGATGTTGTTTTTTTTTTAAATCGATAATAAGAATTGAGGATAATTCACCTTTGATTAACAGGTCAATCAAGTGTGTAGATGGGAGTGAAAAAGCTTTTCGACGTGCTGCGCTGGATACTGGAACCCTTATTATTACGGTTGACTGCATGTAATAAACTAAGCTCTGGTTGGGAAATGTGTTCATGATTTAGCTCTGCATTCCCTACGGCAAGGTTCCTGTACCAGAATTTAAATATACACTCTGTTACTTACCACAAGGTGCAAATAATAGAAGAGATATTTTTACTCTTAACCATAAATGATAAATGATAACAGCAAAAACAAAGAGGCACTAAGCAAGAGCCTGAAACAGTAATGAAACTAATGCAATCGTTCTAATTGTATTTAATTTAATTAATTTCTGATAATTCTTTACATGTCTACATATACGAACACGCTTGTTTGCAATTTGACTCAATTGGGAGAGTCTTTGTACTCGTAGATATTTAACATTTTTGATTTACTGACACGACATGACTTTTATGACTTGTATATGAGGTTGTTGAGCGAAGCCCATCTTCTTTACCCCTTTAACCCTTTCGAGGTAACGGGGAGGGGACACAATGGGCGAAGGTAGGGTCCAGCCCTGGATGAGTCACCAGTTCATCACAGGGTCCTATGTGAACATTTGTGGGTTTAGTACCTTGCTCAGGGGTACCTCGGCAGTGCCCTGAAGGTGTTTTAGCACCTTCCCCTATTACCTACCATGTTTTTGCCTGCAATGGGGCTCGAACCGAGAACCCTCCCAGTTCACAACAGCCCGAGCCCCCGCCACCCACTGTTGAGGGAAGTTATTTATTTATATTCATTTGCATTCCTGCCACCAGATGGCGCTAATCAGACAAGCTGGCTGGTGGCCCGGAGCGTCGTTTGCGTTAAAGAAGGTTACTGGGTTCAATCTGAGCCACCGGTCAAGTGCAAAGCAGGACAGATGACCTTTTTACGACGGAAACCTTACCAACAGCTGTTTTTCGTAAGCTTCCTGACAAATTAGTGTGTTTTTTGAGCTTTGGAACTTCACCGCCATTCTTTTCTGTATTCAGTTGGTGAAAGGAAATGAGCAAAAGTCCACGTGATAGGTGATTTTGGCCCGGAAGAGAAGTTGATTAGAAGATATTACACTGATCCACACAGCTCAACCTACATATGCTGCCACAGAATACCAATAACAACAAAACCACAAGAGAATTCAATTGATTCTCATAACATATGTTTGCATTGTTATTTTTTTCCCACACTTCTGAGGCAAAGAACTTTCTGGATGTTACTGTTAACATCCTCCCAGTAGGTCTCTATTTCTCTTTAGCATGAAAGAATCTAAAATATTGACATCAGGGTAGAGAAAAACATCAAGGACCCATCATAAAATTGGAACGTCTGTTCAGAGTTAAGATGGGTTAAGATGTGTTTGCAATGTTTGTGAATGCAAAGCCGCATCGCAGGTGACGGAGCTAAAAACACATTCAGTGTCATTGATGTGAGCTACAAAGATAAAACACCAAATGACAGACATTTCACTGCTCACAGCCAAAAATGCTGCAGACTATTCAGCAATCAGAGGCAAACAGGCTTCAAATAACCAACCCATTCCATCAAGCTCTGCTTATAAAGCGTACTTGTTGGGGTACGGAGCTTCAAGGTACGGAGCTTCAACAAGCATGTGTCTGTCACGATGGCGCGGTGCCATCTTTGTGCGGTGCATTCGGTGCTATACACGTCCGTGTCTTGAGCCATGTCTTCGAAGGTATGAATGTTACTGAGCTGTGTGTGTGTGTGTGTGTGTTAAAGGATGGTGCTGGACGGGCCCTCGGGGGACAGGGTGTGCAGTGGGTAGTGAAATGTTAGTCACATATGTTGGCTTGACCAACCTATGACCCAGTTTCTCCCATCCTTCGTGGGTCAATCATCGGGTTCCTTTAAGAAGCAGCGGGTTGTGCTGGACTCATCAGGGAGGGATTCTCAGCTAGGAAGCCATCTGCGCTGCAAGACCGATTTGGGCGTATAATCATGTTGCATAAGCATAAATAATACCTTAAATGTGCAGCCTGCCCACCATTTAAAGTGGAAAGATCAGTTTCATGTTAATCCCTGACAGGACTGTGAAACATATGAGGCATCACACACAGCAGACACTAATCATCAGGTTATTACCTCGTTTCACTTTCAAGTTATTAAATAATTAACTTTAGTCAGGGGCTGGCTGAAGGCTAATATGTATCACAGATGTATTTGCGGCGCTCCAAAGCTGCGAACAACAGGAGCTAATCAGCTGACGTGGGTTCAGGATTTGATTTTCCATCATTGTGGAGCTTCCCAGAGCCAGATCATCATAGATCAGTGCAAACTTCCTGCACGCTCTGATCTATAAACCTGTCCCTGAAAGCGCAAAGAAAATGTACAAACACTGGAAACTTTCTTACGAAATGAAACCAGTGCTTGGCGAGCGGGGTAGTAGAAGAGAAGCACTTCAGCTCACCAGGGTTCATTGAATATGCTACGGTAATCCCCCCCTCTGTTCCTAACGCTGTTCTCACCATCGACTGGAGCGTTTCCAACAATAGCGTTAGACTAGCCTACTTCGCCACGCAGCAGCCGCTTCCAGCCTGGCAGTAATTCAGACGGACACATTGAGTCAGCAGTGGAGGGCAAGGCTGCCTACAACCTGACACGTTTTTACCTCCATGGTTCCAGCAGCATCAACCCTCTGTCCAAAACAGCAGAGAGACGTTGGTGGAGTGCAGACGTACGCAGAACATCCCCAAACCAGGCGGCTCGTTTTCATTCACCATATTCGTTGTGGTACAAAATAACGCTGCGAAAATGTGATTTTAATGTGATTTTAATCAGATAACGTTGCACTGGCTGAAGCGTTTGGAACATAAAGCCGCTCCGCTGCTCTGGCCGAAGCCGATGAAAGCGATACTGTTGACTTTTACACTTTATTACTCTTGATAACAGACTCAATAACATCCTATTGTAGTAACTGGGATGGAGCTATGTTTACCAGGAAAGTATATCGTGAGCAGACAGGATGTGTCCTCTGATTCTGACGAGCACGCGCGGCTGTTGGCCACCAAACCACCAAGCCTGACTCGCTGAGTTATAACAGACTGGCTTTAAATCCCTGATCACAGAAAGTATCGGGTCACCCTTATTAAAAAAGGCTAACATATTTGCTAAGATCATCGAGTCTGCTGAGTACATCTTGCCCTGCCCTCAGCTTAGAGGAAAATAGGTCTTTGAAACAGCAAAGAATAATCTTAAGATGACGTATAGCCACTGTTACTGTACTGTACACATCAAAACTCAAAAAAAGAAATAAAGCAAAATACCGGCAAGTTTTAAAAATACATAAACCTCTTAAGCCATTCTGCGGAGCCATCAATATTTATAAGAGCTAGACGAAATGGAAAGGACTTTATGGTTCCTGATTTACCTGAGTCGGCCTTTTAAGCCATTCAAAGCTGAGGATTTCTACATGACATTTACAGCGCGCTGATTCGCAAAACTCACTTTTGAAATACAACAACAGACCTGATTGTGCTGAGGACACTGTGGCACAGGAGTAACTGGGAGAGTATTCAAGCATCTGGGGTCACGCTAGTCTCAGTTGGACGTCTGTTGAGCTCTGAAATGCACAATATAGCAAGTGGAAGAGAATCTATTGAGCCCCAGAAGTCAAATCCTGTTTACGGCAACGCACATGCAACCGTGCTGAGTTCAAGGCACAGTGTGCTGCAATTTCACATCAAATTAATTTTCTAATTGCACATCAGCCGTGCAATGCGGCTGCTGTGTTAACACAAGCCCGAGTGATGTTTGGGCTTACGTCTATTGTTAGCGTGACCTATTTTGTCAGTTTCGTTTTGTATTTATGGATCCAAATTGATGCAGCAAATGTGAGCCAGCAGGATCATGATCATCGCGTCGGGATATCGCTGCTGTGGAGAGTCACATCATCCAGTAATACATATCAAATCAAACAACTGTCCCCCGTGGCGTTTTACCCAGCTACATAATCCACTCAAGTTCTGCCGCTAATAAATTCCATGTGCTAACTTTTTTTTTTAAGACAGGGCGCTTTTACGGAGCATTTTGTCCTCACAGTAGTTGAAAAACCCCATGCTGAAGTCATATGTTACCATTTCAGCACCTACGCAGGTTCACAAAAGGATCTATACATCACACAATGCAAGGCTGCATCGTGTCTATAACAATCAGTGCACAAACAATGCTTGTGTTCCCCCCACCCACACTGACTTGTCTAGCAAAGCTTTTATTCCTTTACATTTAAAATGTACGAGCACAACGGCAGCCAGAGGAGCAACAGCCAATTTGCTGTTACTTATCTATAATTACAGTCTTACCCTTACATGCACGTGCCGACTAAACGGCCGCAGTGACAGGTTAAGTCAACGCAACGATCTGTTGTAAGTCTGAGTCCTGCAGATGAGGCAGCCCCCCCTCCGCCCACTACCCCAGCTGGATGTGCCCCCGCCAAACAGCAAATACCAGTCATGAATTTTTCAAGGAACACGACAAAGTGCCCAGGGGAACTCCTGACTTCCCAGATCTAAATACAACCGAGCTTTCAGGACGTGATTGCAGGGAGGCAAAGCAGCCAGCGCACGTCCTCACCTCGCATGTCCAAAGGGATCTGTTAATGTCAGGCATACTGCATCCTGATTGGCCAGAGCTGAACGGGTTTAACGCTGTTGCTATCTTAGCCTCCAAAACATGCAAACAATTTTAAATAAGGAACATTCAAACTCTATAAGCCACAACTCGCCTTATTAAAAAATAAATAAATGACTGTTTCAAGGGCCACAGTCGTCTTGACCTTTAACCACAGCAACAGTCTGTAGATTGCTGCGGCTAACCTGACAATAATAACATAAACCAGTAATATTGGCTTGGTATCAAAGTCCAAACTTCCTTTGCATCAGGGAGTGAATCAAGCTGCAAAAATGCTCTGGGGGTCCCCAGTCTGCAGGAGGAAGGAAAATGAAGAGATTTCCTCGAAAGCAGCTGGGAAAAAGCACAAACCGACACAAGAGCAAACTGAATATCATTAAGACTCAAGTGAGAAACCCGTCCACTGTTGCACCCCTGTCAGATAGAAGCATCTGATCTTAATGCACACTTCATTTGACTTTTAATCTACTGAGGATCCCAGTTGGAAGATCAGTTTTATGAGTATTACCATCCAACAATGACGCCCAGGGATCCGTCGCAGAGGGTTTGACTTTACATTCACATTCCCCACCAAATTGTGCTCTATACAGGGGCGAATGGGTGCGGTAAGAGGAGACGGGCTGGCAGCTGTGTGTGCGCATCGGCGTGTGTTGGGCGGCTTTTTTCTTTTTCATTTTTTTCTTTAAAACGTTGCACCTGAGCCTTTTCTAAAACGCAACAGGGAGGCCATTACTCTCTAGACTGTCACCTCCAGCCCTTTCATCTCAGTGCATCCGCGTCATTTCTGTCGTTATTCCACGCAATTTATGCCCAAGCTAATTGTGCGTCTGCATCACTGTCATTGATCTCATGATACATACATTTAAAACCATAACGCGGCGGTGCTGTTGTGATCTGGTGATGTGATACGTGGTCCCCAGCTCTCTCATTACAACCACTGGTTCTTTTGCTGTTGAGCTGAATAAAGAATGGCGGGTATTGGCTAACTGGTCTGTTTTTTTTTTGGGGGGGGGGGGGGTTGTGCTCAGGGTCAAGACGTGGAGACGCGGGTGGAACTGAAGGGAAAATAGCTGTTGTTTGATTGCAAAGCACTATTTTATCCCCACCCTCAAAGGGGCTGATGGCCTCTGTGATGAGAGGTGTGAAGGACTGCTGCGGGTGTGGACACCCACAGGACAA
Organism: Takifugu rubripes; assembly: GCF_901000725.2. NCBI lineage: Eukaryota > Metazoa > Chordata > Actinopteri > Tetraodontiformes > Tetraodontidae > Takifugu > Takifugu rubripes. The sequence continues at coordinate 2,725,853 of NC_042306.1, forward strand.
CCGCGCAGGCTCATATTTCCGTGTCACGGGGGGAAGGGGGGTGGGACAAATCAGATTTGGACAACTGCTGTGCAGAGGCCCATTTTATAAATTCGGATTCCTGATGATGCGTTTGTTTTTGACCTGTTTTTCTAATCTTCTGATGATGAAATATGGGAACGACAGCAGCAAAGGCATTTTCCAGATGAAGCGGGACAAATTAAGAGAACAGGTCAATTACCAATCACAATAATAAGGTCCATCCATCCCTCTGTCCATCGATCTGTCCATTCATCCATCCATCCTGTGTTAATGCCACTGCCTTTTCCTGATCAGGGTCACACTGGTGCTGGAATCTATCCCAGCAGACACTGGCTGAGACAGGAAGACACCATGGACGGGTCACCTGTCCATCATACAGACACACGCACACACACACTGTTCCCTTATGCACTCGTGCCTACAGTATCTAAAGTGAGTGTTTTTGGGAATGTGGAAGGAAACAAGAGTAGCTGGAGCAAACATGCAAATTCCACACAGGAGTGCCAAATCTGGAAGTGGACCCAGAACGCCTTCACGGTGAAGAATATCAATAACATTAAAGTGATATTAGGACCTGTGAGCAGCTCAGAGTGCTCCAGCTGCTCTGGTGACAGCAGGCGCAGCCTAATGATAACTGAGATCCACATGTTTTATTCTCATCTGTGAGCAAACCGCCAAAGAAAATAACCAACAAAGGAGGAGAGATGAGTAGATTGGTGATTCTCTTGACAGCTGTAATACTTCCCTTTGACAGAAGTCATAGATCAAGATTTTCTTGATTTGAAAACGAATGTGTTTAGGGACCTTTCTGCCACCCAAATTAAAACTTTTATTTGAATTCCAATTCTTACTCGTTGTGTTGTACTTCACCCCGTTGATGAACTCCGGGCAGGGTCTCTCTACGATCTTCCCAGCGCTGCTCCTCGGCCAGCAGGTTCCAATCTCGTCGGTTGTGGCATTGCAATAAAAACCTGGAGGGGAAAAAAAGACGTTCATTGTTCTCATCCAAGAAGTGTTTAGCCAAAAAAAAAGGAAGGAAGGAAGGTAGGAAGAAACACCTCCACCTTACCATCAGTATTCAGCAAAGACAGCGAAGTGTTTTCCAAAAAAGTGTCTTGGAAAGCGTCCATCAAACTACAGTTGATGTCCCCGAGCTCCCCGAAGATGATCTGATAGATCGTAGCGTCCATGACGCGCGTCTTCAAATAACACCAACGTCAAGCGGGAGCGGACGGACGGAGCCCAGCAGTGTCCACGGGGTTGTGAAACGGGGCAGCAGTAATGACAAACAGAGAGCGCGGCCGGCGCTCCCGCTGTGAGATGCGCGTCTGGCCAATGAGAGGCGCGCAGCCGCGCGTTCAGCGCCGCGCCGTGCCGCGCCGCGCCGGGGAGCTGCAGGAAGACGATATCGCGCCAGCCGCCCACATGTCCTGTTTATCTAGCAATTATTTCTGAAGCTGCAGGAGGCGAAACAAAGTATTATTTAGTAATTTAGCTCGTTTTGAGTTCTTAGAGGGGCAAAATAAATGGGTGCTATTTTTCACATGACATGCATGTAGAGGGCATTTGTGTAGTATTAGAGGTTTTCACCCTTTTGGTGTGTGGATTATAATAAACTGAGATGGGAAGTGTGAAGTTCTATTAAGTTTATATTAAATCCTATTATTTTCTGCTACCGTGCAATGTTGAGGTTCCTATATTTTCTATTTTTTCCTAAACTCATTGTCATATTCTGTCTGTCCGATGCCAGATTAGCATTATTTGGCTGTTATAGAAAGGAACAGACTAGAGGCTGCAGAGAAGGAAAGCAGTTCTTAAACTGAAACATTAGAGGTGCAGCCCTTCAGGAACCATCAATCCTGGTGAAGATGATCCCCAGAATTTTACACAGCACTGTAAAAGTAAGCACACCACAATGTATATACAAAACAGGATACTTTATAGATATACTCATCCTCTCCAACTCCTGAAGGTGCTGTTTCTTTGCTTCATACTGTACACATTTGATATGGTGCCTAATTGTGGCCATGGGGGCAGCAACAGGTCCCAGTGTCTTCCTACCCTCGGGAAACATCAGCACAGAAGCGTTGGCCGGATGTCATGCAGAAGGACGCCCACATCCACCACCGCCACGGACAGGAGGAGGTGACGACGTTCAACAATGATTTATCTACAGTCAGTTACATCAACAAGTTCAAGTGACTAAATGGGAGGAGAACTTGGTGCTTGTGGCAGGAGTGATGAATGGGTTGATTTAGCTGTTGCACATTTTCATTTAAAAATTCACATGAAAAGACACAAATCGTGATATAGGATAAAATATAAGGCTTTATTTGGCAGAGAGTGCATAAACTCTCTTAATTTAGCAAGAGCTTATTCACTCAAATTCACATATGAGGACAAGACAACACCACATGGGATACAGTACATTTTTTTTCTGAAGGAGAGTCTTTGCAGTCTCTACACGATGGACCGCTGTGCCTCAGCGAAGGACTGGTGCTAGAGGCTCTGCTCCTGCAGTTCTACAGTGCTGGAGGATTACTCGGGCTCCTTTAAGGTTCCTGGGAAAGGGCATCAAGACAGAAGCCAAGGGGCTGGTCTCTGTGAGAAAAGGTGACAGAAAGGTCTCACCATTTTATGTCGTTTCTGGTTCATTTTCATTAAAAAAAAAAAAGGATTCTTAAAACACTGTAAAATCCAATAGCTGCCCTGACATGCAAACATTAGTTAACTTTACTAGGTTATCAACAATATGCACTTATGACTTGTATTTATTAAGTAACAGTCACTTGCATGGTGAAAAACGCAAAATACTTACTACTATACTATACTATACTGTTTAGAGTGAAGATTACTTTATTTATAGTTAAGCTCACTCGCAACAATAAGTAGCCAACACAGTCTCACTCACACTGCGCATTCAAAGAAGAAGTGTGCCTGCGCAGTAACAACATTCAGTTTCCCGCTCAGCTACCAATGCACCAGCCCAGTACACAGGCCAGGGCACTGAGGGCAGCCTGCTGACTTGGATTTTGCATTACGTTAGCGGCATAACATTAGCCTAACCAGTGAAAACTTTGAAGGAGCGGTGGCCCGCTCTTTTTACGGAGACACAAGTAAGTACTGACATTATAATAATTATAATAAAATAGTTTTTCCTTTGTGAGTACTCCACCTCTTCTGAATTCAGACTTTAATCTCAGAATTCAGAGAAAAAAGTCAGACATCTGAGAAATTCTGACTTTTTTCCTCAGAATTATGACTTTTTCCCAGAACAGATTTTTTTTTTTACGCCTGTATTATTGTTTTTTTGTTTTTTTGTTCAGTGGCTCTAATACTTCCCCTTCCCATCTTCTGTAGTTCTGTCATTCTGCCTCGTGACTAAATACAAAATGGCAGTCTGCTAATTACTGTAATAAAATTAAACTAACGGTTGTGAATGTATTTTTCCACACTGGCCCAACCCTATTTACTCACCATGCTTTTTTGCTGTGTGTTGCAGGTGTATGCAGAGTTCAACAGGGTAGTCACCAAGAACCTACAGGGGGACTTATTTGAGGCCCTGGACCACCACACACCACGCTTGGTCGAGATCTTCAAGGCAAAGAAAGGAAGTGTGACCCTGACAGAGTTGGTGCAGCAAGTTCATGCCAGGGTAAGTCTATGAAAGGCTTTGCCTGTCTTTATTTCTCATGGTAAGGTGACTTCAAGTAGTGATTGCTGTTTTGCTGCTTTTTTTTATTTTTATTTTTTTGTTTTGTGCTGTACTTTTTGAATGCTGCATTATCTTGAGCTTAATTTGTTCATCATCCACTTCTAAATCCTAAATCTAAATCCAGATGTGACGGCAATGCCCACAATGGTACTCCGAGGCCTCCTTGTTCTACTTGGTGATGATCCCAGTGACTTCTACAACACCTGCTTTGTAAGTTATATTATGAGCATCCTAAAGGAGCACACACAGTTATGGGGAAATGAGGAGGGGGGGAAGAGGAAAAGACAAGGAGAGGGGCAGAGCAGAGTAGTAGGAGATGGGGAGATGAGAAGAGGAGATGAAAGAGAGGAGAAGGAGAGGGGGAGAGGAGAAAGAGATGGGAAGAAGAGAAGAGAAAGAGAGGGCAAGAGGGCTGCCTGAACCAGCCCTGACTAAAAGCTCTGTCATAGAGGAGCTCTGTCATCTCCAGAAGGCTTCTTCATAGAACTGAAGAAGCCTTCTGGATAGAAGGCGAAACGTCTTCAAGAGAAGAAACCCAGTCCAGTTGACATAGAAAACTACCTTGGATACAATGACCTGGATGATTGACAATCTATACAGACATAACAGGTGGAGGGTTGAGCTATGGGACGCCTCCAAACAGCCCATTCACAGGCACTTGAAGGCCTAAATTATAGTCCTCCAATAATATTGCTTTCCTCTTAATATTATCTATTTTTGATTTGCAAATCCAAAAGTAGTCACGACAAATGAAAACGAGCATTAGGTCCAGCACGCTCCACACTTAACATTTCCAACCAGCTGAGCGGCTGTTGACAGAAGATGCAACTGTTTGTGCACCTAAATATGGTTGCTGGAAACTCTTCTCTGTGAACAATGGAAGGGGTTGGATGTCCAAACCCTTCAACAGGAGTCTCACTTATACGCCTTCAAAATGAGTTTTCTAGGACATGAACGATGCTTGTCCACATTAAAGTACTGGTGTAAAGACTCGTGAAATGCACCGCCTGCCTCCTTCTGATGCTGGTCAAGGACGCGCCATGACCACAAAATGAATGCTAATGGGATTACATTCTGAGCTCCACGTTGGCAGCGATCTCCGCTTGACATTTATTCATTTTCTGCTTTTAATTCCAGAGAAAAAAAACAAGCGGCAAGACTCGGCACAGCAGTTCCAATTCACAAATGCATCACGTTTTCTGCTTTTTCTGGGGCCGTGCATGACGTTTGCTGAAGCAGGCGACAACCGCTGTGAGAAAAAATGGAATGAATGTGACGTGATGAGCGCGATGAGAAGGCAATCATGTCTCAGTGTGGAGGCCGGAGACGCTTGGTAAAACCAGGTGTTAATAAGTGTAGGTGGGGGAGTCATGTGCATTATTAGTCCAATCACAGAAATCACACTTTTATTCCCAGTGTTGGAAAAGAAAAGGGCCAGAGATTTTTTTTCCCTGCCTGGTAGCACAGAAAACTCGGCTAGTCTGAGACCCTCGAGGACTGGATTTGGGCACCCCTGGTCTAAATCGACTGGGTTTTCTATTATTATCAATCTAAAAACTGCAAATGTTTGACGAACTGCGTGAAATGTTAATGCTCCAGACCTTTATGCGTGCATTAGTAACGAGTCAAACTGTGACGAAGGCTGATTCTAATATTAGGCTGTTTACCTGTTGGTTTTCAAACGTGACCTTTTCACCAGAACAATAGTGTGCTTCAGTGCCGTGCTTCCAGATGCTGCAACCCCTCCAATTTTCCTTCGATGGGCTTTCAGATCACGTACAGAAATCTTCTACACAGCTCAGTCCAACGTCTGAATTGCGCCTTGCTTTCAGGATAAACAGTGTTGTCGTGGTGAAAACAACTGCATACATTTCTTCCACTTTTTGACATATAGCACTCTAAGTATTAGACCTGATAATGGACTAATATCACAGGACTAACACATTCATCACTGCTATAGCTTGCCTATATCTACATGATGCTGCAGGACTCTTCTTACTTGGTTTGTTTATTTTCCTTGAATGCAACCTAGATCTTAAAGTATTTCCGAATTGCTAAACTCTGAGCTAAAATCCTTCACTGAACCAAATGCTCAGTGCCTTGAACACATTTGTTGAATCGATCACTCGTTTTAAAGAACTCTAAACAATGTTCACCTTGTTAGACACAATTTGCAGATCTCATTTCCCCTTTTTGCCAACAAATTCTCACTCACTAAAACACATTTTTCCCTGCGATGCATAATGGTAGCCACAGGTGGCAGACGTTAAACACAATTATAGCACAAATGTCGTAGCTAATACTCAACCACTCACACCTGTTCACACTTGTAGCTAATGATGTGGTAAATGTAATATAAATCAGTTCAGAGTGCACTAGCGGCTTAGCTGAGTTGACAATCCATAATGGATGGAAACAATATGAGAGGCAGAGGGCAAAGAGTGCAAGTTAGATGTGGAGCTGGGAGGAGAGAGCGCAGGAGCACGACTGTGAACACTGATTTTATTTTTTTTTTGGATGAAGACCATGATCTTCTTCATGGAATGACAACAGAGGCAGGTCCAACCCAAACTGAGCAGATTCCCTGTGGCCACTATAATCAGGGGACTCAAAGAAAATAATGTTTTAGTCGTTAAGTTTTAGATGTTTCACATTTAGTGTAACTTCACAATTCTGTTTTGTACAGTTGCCACATGAGGGTGGATGGCCTCTCATAGCGGAAATGGTCCTTCAAAACAATGCCATTAGACCACTTGAAATGTTGCAAAAATGTTGCAGACAAAGTGTATTTAGAAGGACTCGACAGTGTTAGCCTTGTCCTCCCAATTAGCCTTTGAGTGCAACTCAAAGAGCCAAAGATCGACGATTTCAGTGCGTGAAGGCAAACGTACCTTCACTCAGACACCTCAGTGCTGATTGTTCAGAGGGAAATTCTAAACTGTCAAGATGCATTATGTAAATTGTAATATATGTAAATCCAGTATGCATACACTCTACGGCATAAGTCTGTCTTTCTGTAGCTGCTCTCTATATTTTTACGTATAGATGGTTTATTGGAGTCTATGGAAAGAACCCATGAATACACATTCAATACTGGAGAGGCAAAATGTCTTCAAGGATATTAACCAAGTGTAGTTCCACACTGATATTAGTGTTCTGAACTCCTCTTTGTCACACTGGAGAGGAGAGGATGGAACAAAATAGGCCAACGAGACCATTTGTGCAGCCATAAATAATGGTGGGGTTCTCCACCTTCATGCTATCTTTGTGCCCATAACACCCAACGTCTCCTGAATGCCTTGTTTGACTGGGAGCAGCACGATGATGAGCAGGCAGAGCATCCCGTGTATTCAATTCATAGGCACTGACTGGAGCCCAAGTGTAGACACGGGAGACTGAATCGAGTTCAGACAGTTCTTTATAGGTTTTGGTGGAAAACACTTACAGACCGGGCACAAGAGAGAGGCGCAAAAGACTTGACATCGAAAACTAGACGTGAACCTGAGCCGAGATGAACACTGTCACCACAGAGTCTTGATACGGGAGTCGCTCCACATCAGACAGTAATTCAGGAATGTCTGCTTTCCACCATGCTCCCCGTCCCACAGCACAAATGAGGGATTTCTCCCTGCATGGCGGTGGAAGGTGTTTGCCCGACAACCCCATATGAGGGGGAAAATCTCCTCCAGACCTTGGAATTGGCCTGACATACGTAGATGTAGAGTCTTACCAAGGCTGGTTCGGGCACACCAGAGGGTTTTTTGCATTTCCTGTGATGCAGATGAAGTCTTCTGGCCTGACACTGCACAGCAATGATGCCGACGCCGAATGAATGGCTTGACTTTCTCTTTCCAGTGAACTGTAATTCATTTATTTTCATTTACTCATTGTTCTGATGTGGTGATTCATGAAGGCTCAGTTGTGTTTTGACCTGAAAACACTGTTTCGTGTGGAAAACAGATGAAACTGTGTTGTGGTTTTTCTTTGAATTTGCAAGAAGAGTCAGAGGTTTGGGGAATTTCATTTGAAAATTGTTGTTTGTGTTGACAGTTAAGAAAAAGATGAAAGCTTCCAAGAAATGTGTCTTGTGAAAGTCTGTAATGTATATTTAGGGCCTTTTAAAGTCTACTCAGCAGTGGATGTTTTGTAGAATTTGTCTGAATTTTTGTTGAGGACATTATTCACGTTTTTCTGACATACAGCAACATTCAGAGCTCCAAAAGCTCAATCTAGAAAAAGCAGCAGCTCCAGAATCCTGCATGACCACCAGACACAATATGAGATTTTCAGTCCTGCTTTGTTTTATTGCTGGATTAAACAATGTGCGTTCAAAGGTTTGAAAATATTACCATACTGCTGACTGTCTCTCCTGGCCTGTCCTCTCCAAAGCCTCATTGCCACCATGACTGACTCTTATCACAGTGGATTCAAAACAACCAGACTCTAGTGGAGATTTTGTTTTATTCTAGCTTTTAACGACTATTTTCTTAATATCCTCAGAACCGTGATCCGAGATTAAATTGTGAGTTGGCAGCGTGAGGAACTGATGGCATGTTTTCCTTCACTGGTAAAGTAAAGCCCAGAATACAATCAGACCTGCAGTGTAAACAGACCTGAAGATTAGATGGGACATGGAGACAGCACAGACGGTCGGATAGGTGTTCCAAGATCTATTAAAGATGTCTGCTTGACAATTTTGCAATTTCTTCAAAGTTTAAAGAATATATAAATGTAATTTTATTCTGAGCTACTGTATTTCAGGTATTGTTTTAAGCACTTCTGCTTACCTATATTGCTTACATGAAAGGGTAAAAATAAGGTATTTCCCATTAGTTTCTGTGCACTCAACAGAAAGGGAAATAATTGATTGGAATAATCCATCTGAATTTGCACAATAATGTGCTGCTTAGCAAGGTGCGATTAACCTTTTGCTTACCTCGGTTCTTTGTGTGAAAAACAGTTTGATCACAGAGAAAATTGGAGATACATTTAATCAGGGCTACATGGATCCTGGCTTTCCACATGTGCCTCTATTTCTGGGTGTAATGAGACCAGAATGCCTTTGCAGGCAGTCCCAGCTAGCCAAACATAATCACAGTTTTTATGATTTATTTAGGTGTATTGATTCGGTGTGAGCTCTTTCCAGTGACTTTGAGCCCCGGGACGCTGCGCGACGCAAAGGTGCAGAAAAACAACCCCAAAAAATGTTTTATCTGACTGTGGATGACTAGTTGCAGAGCAGACTGCAGCTTTAAGTTAACATGAGGTAGAGAACCAATTTAATCAAATTTACATGACATTTTGTTGTTTCCTCTCTGTTTTGTTGCCAGTGGCATCTGAAAAAGCTCTTTGAAGGAAATTTGTTATCCTTTGAGTCCCGTTGACCTAGTTCAGATGAACAGAAACTGCAAGTGTGCATTTTCGCCAACTGAAACTTTTTCGGTTTTGCCTGGTGAAGAAAAACAAAGGCGAAGGTCCTCCATCCGTGTGTGAACACAAGGAAAGTGAAAACAGATTTGGTTTCATTAACTCATTAAGTTGTAGACTTTTTGCTTGTAGTAACATCTCAGCTCCATTTCTGCTTTATCCTTTTGAAGAACCTGCAGATTGCAGACTGGATAAAAGAACCCAATTTAAAAGTTCTCTTTTTTTCAACTAAATGATGCTTTTTCCTTTGCTCAAAGATAGTTAATCTGTCCTCCTGTTACCCTGACCGAAGCCACCTGACTCCCAGGTTCTCCGAAGAGCTGGTTTTCTTCTCCCGCTGCCACCAGCTTTGACCTCGCTTCTGGAATGGTATTTCTGAACACCTTTTTCACGCTGGGGAAACCTTTGAGGGTGCACAGCCGTGATTACGGCTTCCATGTGACTGCCGTGTGAGAAGACTGTATGTAACCTCAGGAGGAGACATGGCTGCAATTTTTTATGCTTGGTTTAGCGCCCGTGGCCACCGCGGCGATGCAGCGTTTGGCGACGTGTGTCGGCGGCTCCACACTAAATGAACACATTTGTCACGGGAACATTACGGTCCAAACACACTGAGGATCAAAAGTCTAATTATGAATCCTGACACCCTGAGCCACCCTGTCCTCTACGCAGCACACTCACAATGCAGAGGGGGCCCCACGTTTAGCCATGTGTGCACCTTGCTGAATTTATGTGCGCCGCTGCGCGACATTCAGAGAAACACGGTCAATATTTAGCGCGAGGCAGAAGTAACAACAGCCTTAATCTACCAACATGCATGTCGTCACGATGCTTGTCGACAGTCAACATGTGACCAATTGGCAGTCAGAGGCAGCAGGGGTAAACGACAGGGCATCCAAGAAACAATAGATGACAAAAATTGACCCACGTTCAGCTTTGCACACAGCTTGCAATCCAAAGTGGCACTTTTTAAATGCAGTTTTCTGCATGCAACACAGCACTTAAACGCTCACTCCATGAGTTAAATGGCCAATATATAACTCCTTAGTGCGTAATTGGTACCATTTCAATCAGGAAGTAAGCATATAGACCACAGCTGAGTGCTTGTTTTTACAATAGGAGCTTCTTCCCTCGGTGTTTGGAGAGGGGAAGCACTGACTGTGATGTTTGGAGAGGGAGGTTTTGTGGTCGGACCTGGCTGTGCAGCAATATGCTGCCTAGTATTTTCCTGCAGTTTTTATTCACTGATTTCATTGGTGCATAAAATATTCCAACATGTGTCTATCAAATATTTCTGTACCTGTGAACGACCTGAAGAATTTTCTTTAATTTGAACTATTTTAGTACTATGACAAAGCAAACTAAAGATGACAGCTTCTCATTATAGGTTGGTTGGACAAATCTGCTGATTGGAGGGAAGAGTGGCCCGTTTGGTTCCAATTAAACTGAGCGGCTGCTGGTCATGTAGCCAAACTTAATTTTTTTTTAAAAACCTGCTTATTTTCAGGTTAAAGAAATTGTATTCTTTTTATTTTGTAGTTTTAGAGTTTTTACAGGGAGTGGGGTACACTAAAGTGCACTTCCATGCACTCCAGGGCCTCCAGTGCTAATAGATTTTGTTCCATTTTTCAAATGCATACAATATAAATGCTGATCTTTTGTTTTGCTGATCTGGAGGTCATCTGGGTGAGATTATAACCATCTGAGAAGAACGTCATCGTGAAATTACAAACTCCATTAATTAAAAACAAAGACTCAGTAAAGTATCAGTGACATTGTTTATCGCGCGTGTTCGCTGAATGCAGGGGAAGAGTTCGAGATCATTAACATGTATAGATCGGTAGTCCTGGAAATGCTAATAAGGACAGCTAAGACAGCAAACATCAGGCTGTGTGGGTTGTGGGTTGTGGAGTGGGGGGGGGGGGGGCAGATGCATCCTGAGCTCCTTGACATCATCCTTTGTTTTCCATCAATAACACCCACTAAAAATAAGATCCTTCAGATGCAGAGGGGAAAAATATTGGTTTAATATTATGTGACAACAGCAAGTGTGCTTGTTTAAGTGGTTGTTCACAATGGAGCCAACCTGAGTCACTGAATGAAGCCCCAACCCTGCCCGTACCCTCCGGAGAGAGTCAGGACGGACAGAATTCTGAGTGGAGGAGGAAAAAAAATACAGTTTCAAAGCCGACTCCTCCCTGAAGGATTAAAGTCAGTTAATTTCAGGCATGAAATTATCACTGTAGCAAAAAAGGAAATAAGCATAGCTGGCAGCACAAACAAAGTGTGGTTTCATTGAGAGGCTGCAACTTGTGCTTTCCCAATTTACATGGCAATCAGCCATTTGGCTTTATTTAAAAGAAATCTTCACTCGTCTTATGAAATGTGTTGAGGTTGTCTCATGATTCATTTAACTACTAATGGATTCCTTTTTAGGTCATTTGTGGACTACAGCCAGAACAATTGGTCCGATAGGTTGCACGAGATACCTGTACATATTTATTACACAATGGTTAATCTTCAACAGAATTAATGTTTGCCTTAAATTAATCAACTACACTTTAGCTGAATCCAAACATAACATGGACACCGCTGAAATAAGAGGTTGCAATTTCAGCTATTAAATAATATTTCTCTAAACTGAGACAGTACATTTAAAATGTCGAAGCCAAGTTTTTAGCAAACTGTCAGAATTGGAAACTCTCCACATTGAGTTCAAACCCTCCTAATACCCCTGTTCAATATCTATTTATACATGTCACAAGAATAAGGCTAATGAATAAAGAAAGTAAAACAATGTGGAGCTCGGCGACACCTTTGGAAATCTTCATTTATGAGCAATACTGTCCTAGTGCTGAAAATCAATGAGAAATGGCCTGAAACTTGAGGAATCTAAAGCTTCCCAGATTACAGATAAGGCTACTTACTCCTGCTCTGGGCGACTGGGGGGTGCTTACTGGGCCTGAGGCAGGTATCCCACCCACCAAACAAATTCATCACAGGCTGCTCAACCCTCACATCTGGAGGCAATTGAGTGTTTCAAGCAAACCAAATGGTCCTGACGCTATGGCAGGAAATTGGATCACACAAAGCCCAGTCGGGAAGAAGGAGCATGCACAGTCCTACACGCACAGGCCTGGAGACCGGAATTTAAAGCAGAACATCATGACAATGAGACAATGGTCAAGCGTGTTGTGCCGCTCCATCTGCCACCTGAGATATTTGGGTCTCTGTTTGCAAATGTGCCACTTGCAAATACCTGAAACACCAACTTTGAGTAGCTCCAGCCGGGGTCAGATGTCCCAGGGAAGAGAAACACTAGAAACACAAACATGTTTAGTGACTCAGCTCAGCCCTCAAAGTAAAACGGAAGAATTTACATCACTACGGGATAGTCTGCTGGTCCAGTAGCATCACGGACAGGGACAGGAAGAGGATGGACAGACTGGTAAGGAGGGCCAGCTCTGTCCTGGGATGTCCCCTGGACTCAGTGGAGGTGGTGGGAAACGGGAGGTTGATGGCTAAGCTGTCATCCATGTTGAACAACACGCCCCCCCCCCCCCCCCCCCCTTCCCCCCCTCCAGGACACCCTGACAGCACTGGGCAGCTCCTTCAGTGAGCGGCTGCTCCACCCTCGCTGTGTGAAGGAGAGGTATCGCAGATCTTTCCTGCCGGCTGCTGTCAGACTGCACAATAAACATAACAACCGCTAACACAATCTGAATATTATGTATTCTGATATGTATATTGTATTCACCCTCTGTACTATGTACAGGTACACAGAGGCCAAGTATCCATTTATCTGGATTATTGTAAATATACATCCTCTTGTATATTCAAATGTTCTATTTGATTGTACCTTATTTTTCTCTGCGTGCTCTTGCTGCTGTTGTTGCACTGTAAATTTCCCCGTGTGGGACAATAAAGGATCTGAATCTGAATCTGAATCTATTGCATTTCTTCTATCTGGGAACAATAAATTAGACATCCGTGGGTCTCTGAGATGCAGGACAAGAGGAAGCATCCGTGCTGAGAAAATCACATCTCCTCCCCGTTTGTTGTTTTTAATATCTGGAAAGAAAATGAGAACCAAAGATGTATGCTTTGCATTATCTCCTGGAACGAACCGTGTTCATTATGAGACTGAGGGAATTCAATTACCCATGATTGTGTTAGCTGCATTCAATTTGGAATCAATTTTCGAAGTGATTTACAGTGAAATAAGCAGGAAGAAAAGTGTTCAAGAAAAAGTGATGCAAACAACATTTGGGATCATTATGAATACACTGCCTGCAGGGGGAAAACAACCATTATTAAATATCAGTAATTCTGTCCGTTAATGAAGACTTTAAATCATAAGTGTCTCCTGCTGTGCATAAAAACCCCCCACTGCTGTCACTCAGAGTTCCATATCTTCACTGAAGAATGAAACTATTTCGTTCATAATATAAATTTCAACATTTGCCACATGCGGTCAATTATTGTGGGTTATCAGGATTCAGGTTTCTACCTGACAGGTTGCTCTGTGGGTAAACACTGGAGATGCGTCCAGAAAGCTGTGATTGTTGTTTTTGGGATAGTGCAGGTGAACTATGAGGCCAGTCTGAGGTCCTCAGCTCACAGAATCAGGTTTTCATACCCAGGTGAATTAAAACAAGCCCTCTGCATCATGTCAGGTGAGGTGGGGAACCTTCTAAGTGCTTCAGAGATGGTTGATCTTCTGGAAATGTCTCCTATCAGCGGTAGTGGCCACCGGGGTTATCGATCACATCCTGAGAAGGATCTGTTTCTCCAGATTACCTGGTTTGGTCAGAAAGTCAACGCTGGGAAGGTTTTGGGAATTTCAAAACGATAGAGGCAGCTGTGCTCTGGGAAACCTTCAGTAAGGTGGAAATGATGTTTCCTTCCCACGATAATCCCCTCTGTTTACTAAGCTCTGAGGGAAGCTCTCCTAACCTCATGGTTACGTGTTCGCACTGGCATCTGTGATGTCATCCGAATTAACAGGTGACTCCAATCAAGATGTTTTCAAAGGAACTTGTAAAAAAAAAAAAAAAAGTAGATCGTTGAATTTAAAAATAATAATAATTCCTCGACAGACATCAAATTGACTAAGGCTGAACTACGAATTGTTCAACAGGATTACATGGATATATGATCAAATTTACCTGTAGATCTTTGGCCTCATTCGAGACCGGGCTGAATTCATTTGTAAAGGTTAGGTGATGATCAGAACCTTTTCAATCATACAAAGTCCTACAGGAGGTGTCAGAATACGACTCTTCTCCTGGACATTTACACACCCTCTGCTCTGTTACATGTGCAGGAAATCCCACACGAACTCACAGATGGCTTCAAATAAATTACATTTGCACGCTCGTAATCCAATACCTCAGTCCATTAATATTCAGCAGAAAGATTTTAGACAGAGGAGGAATCTAAAATGATTGCATTTTTATGGCAGCTAGTTCAGTAGCTTAGATCACATGCTGGGATGTAAAGATAGCAGCGGATTTTATGTTGAAGAACACACGAGCCAGTTTTTGAAGTCATTGTTCTTTAAGAAAACCCTGAGCTGAACTGAGGCAAGTTCAGCCTCACATCAGGGGGAGACCGGAACCAAATGAATATGAAACGCATATAAATTGCTGCAAATGTCTGTTTCCCTTTTTTCTTAATTCTATTTAGCATTAATTACCATACAGAACATAAAATTATGATCTTTCCGAGTGTTCAAATAAGTCTCGTATTGAGTAACACTCTCCTAATACAGTTTTACATCTATGTAATATTTCTCATTTTGAAGGACTCAAAGATTACAGAGCAGCCCATTATGAAGCAGAATAAATGGATGAACGAACAGATGAATGGAAAAGAGTCAACCACATTCTGTATTCCGCGTGGTGTTTTAGTCAGTCAGTTCACAGTAGGAAGGTTATGGCTTCCATTCAGCGCTTTTTTTTTGGAAAGATTGGAGTGAAACAGCTTGAGTTGAGTTTACAGGTAAGTGGAAGCTCTAATGATGGTGTTCATTCACAGGAGCCTGGATTAATTAGTTAATAACAGGGTTCTCCCCATGGCTGCATGCACTTTAGGTTGACTTGGGGCTTCAGGTCGGTCTCGGTAATATGACTAAGGTGCGTGCCCAGCAATAGACCTGTCCTCTGGAGGCTATTAGTGCCTCCTGCCTGGAGACGGGTCTATCACAGGTTTCAAAATACATCTTAGACATTTTAGGTCTCAACATACATTGTCAGGGTTTCTGGGTTGTGTCGGTCGTTGTCCTGCAGGGGGTGGTGTGGGGCACAATTGGTGGCAGCTGGCACTGCTGGCAGGCGCACCTGTAGGCAATTTACGTCGCGCTGCCTATTTAAGCAGGTCGCCTGCCTGTCAGTGCCAGGGTGTCTGTTTGTCTTGTCAGTGTGTCTGTTTGTCTTCCTCGTCGTGTGCTGGTGTTCTGTGTTTCCTGGAGGGCTGCTCCAGCTTCGTGTCTCCTGGAGGGCCGCCCCTGTTCCCTGCGGCCTGGAGGGCCTCTAGTTTTGTGTCTCCTGGAGGGCTGCTCCAGCTTCGTGTCTCCTGGTGGGCCGCCCCTGTTCCCTGTGCCCTCCACAGTCCTGGAGGGCTGCCCTCGTGTGCTCTGCAGTCCTGGAGGGCTGCCCTCGTGTTCCCCGTGTCCTGGCCTGCGTTTGGGTCCTAGTCAACCCGTCCGTGACACACATGGGGGTATTGGTACTGGCCAAAACATGATTTAGTTTATCTGCAAAGGACCTATTTATGTCTTCCCACACACAGGCTTAGGAAAGGTAACTTCTTCAGGCCAACTTTAACCAAGCCGTCACTCAGATGCTGGGCAAAGGATCAGGTCCACAATATCCGTTTGATTCTATGAATGTATGTTTTCTGCCTCGCATCAATGCGATGGTGCATAAGTATTCAAAAACAAGTGAAATTGAATTAAGATTTTAAACGCTACAAAGTCCATCCTGAAAGAAAACAACAAATGTTTTTAATTGGAATTTTATCATTTCTGCCTGTGGTTTGTCTTGGAGTGATGCTGAATTCACCTCGGCACCAGCATCCCGTTAAAGAACAATCATTAGTGATTTACCGGTCGACCGAAACAAATAGCCAGGATTAATCCCCGCCATGCCATACAGATGCCTCAGAGGTGCTGACATTAATCCACTAAACATTGAATATTTCATTTAATACCTCTGTCCTTAGACAATTGCGCAGAGCAGTAAAAAAAATAGACCTTTCCACTGGTCTTGATGGTTATGTCTGCAGACAAGTTCGCTCAGTTCTAATTAACAATAAATAAAGATGTCCTAGACTATAAAGTGAATTGAACTAAAGTGCAAAATTTAGCCCCAAAAATTACTGAAATGGAGAATTATGTTGTAAAAATGTCTAAAATCCAATATCTGATGATCATCTGGTTTTAGAACACAGGATCTCCCTAGTTTAACACATTGGACTTTGGTAATGATCAGTGTATCACATTTATTTTTGACATTTGAGGATGTTGATGTGTATTTAGGGTTGGGGAGTTGGAGATGTTTCTTGGCCCAATTTCCATTAAAAATGTCTTCATAAGCTTTCAAGTAATTTTGCTCAGACAGATAAATGCCGGCTGTCACTTCACAATGATTGAACCAAATATTGAAATATTAAACTCAAACAAGGAAATGTTGAAATTATGCTAAACTGAAATAAGAATCTGCATGAGCATTTACATTGTTCACGCAATTTTGTCAAGCAAATACTAATAAATGGGAGAACTCCACAGGCTTAAAGCGACCGTATGCTTCTCAAAATGGCTGTCTGAATAGCTCCTTTGGCTAAATGTGTTCTAAAGCATCTGTATTCATTGAAATGTTAATACAATTGTACATATTTGACCATTTAATTGCTCTTTCAGTCTTAGAGAAACAGCCACTGGTCCATATGTAGCTCACATCAGTGCAGCACAGGCTTCATGAGTGGCCTTGCGAAGCAGCACATGCTGATCTAATCAGATTCAATAACTTATTTTTCCTTCTTTTGTAAGGAATGATAATTCCATCCCAGACATGCACAGGCGATTTTGAGTGGATGAAAGGATTACTTGTCCAATGACCTTAGTGTTTAGCTCTTCGATATCGGAGGCAACTGTGAGTGATTGCAATGTGGAAAAAGGGAGGGATGAGTCACCCTGCAAATGAGAACAATTTCAGCTAATCCCATTCTTCTAGGTAATTGGCTTGCTTGTGAAGTGAATGTAAAAGACTTGGGTGGAGCCATGTGCTCATTGAAATCCTTTGAGCCAATATTTTTTTCCTTTAAAGTTGGCCATGCTCCAATTGCTATTGAGATAAAACAGAAGGAGAATATCTCCATGTGGGAAAGAAATGCATGATGCATTGCTGTTTGCATTTTACTGTCACATCCAGCTGCCGGGAAGTTTAAAGATTTATTTTTAAGGCATATGTTTTCAATTATCAGGGGGGCCACTTCCTGTAATTGCTACCGGCTGTCTCACCACTTTGTTCTGTGACAAGCACAGTGGTCTTAGGTGATGAGCGCCTCACATATCTTGTAGCTAATGCAAACTTGTTTACACAGGAATAAATTGGCGTTTATAGTGTCCATGATTTGGGGGGATTATTAATGATTCGAAAACATACCAATATGCCCACTTTTTCCTCATGTCTCACCAGTTGACAGCTTAACAGATCCGCCTCTGTTTCCTGCCACAAGCAACACTGAACACGTATAAATTCTTACAAACAATTCTTCAGGGAAAATTTTGGGCATTTTTGGAAAGTCAGAATATTTTGGCTGGTCCTCATCTCAAAAGGGGCCATTAAAAGGCTAAGGCTCATGTTCAAGGCTAAGGTTAAAACAAGATTCTTTGAAGTTGAGGGCTGGAGTTATAGCTGCAGTTAGCTGGGCTGTCAGGCCCGTTGCATTTCATTATATCTGAATATATTTGATATATCTCATCAAAACAAGCTTATTTCTTTGCTTGTGATTTTAGAACTGCAGAGCTCCGATTCCATTCCTGCTTTCATAACAGTTTATTTTTACATCGGTAATAAAGTACAGATGCTGGCAGCAAGTGATGTCAGATGGTGCTATGAAATAAGAACTGTGACAAAGCTTATTCTGATGGTAACTGTCCAGTGTTCTTTATTTGTATTGTACACATTGTGACTTTGGATTGTGTTTTTGAATGAATTATTACCTAGATTAAAACAAGAATACCAACTTTAGATGTTATATATTTATATGCTCCACTACCATGGTGACCAAACAAAAGCAAGGTAAATGAGATTTGAGTTTGTTCATTAAAGCCGGTGTAAACGGTAAAATAATGTCCAACTTTTCTGTCTATATAAGAATACCCTTGTGACTTCATCACACAAAGCATGTACAATATGCTATCATGTAAATTAAATGCTTCACAGGAAAAAATATCTAATATCTCAGTCTGTATCGAAACTGAAGGTCTCTGTCCGGCTGCATCGTTCCAAATCCGTATCGACTGTAGTCGATTTCAGGAATCTCCTCATCGGGATTTATCAGCTCAAACTCAAAATAGAGCAACATGAGAAAGGCAAACTGTTTGAGCTCATTGGTGGCAAAGAAGCGCCCTGGGCACATGGAGATCCCAGATCCCCAAGGCATGGTGTAGTACTTCACCTTGTTCCCAGCTTTGTAGAAATCAGTTTTCTTGCTGCCATCTGGATTGAGAAAGCGATCGTATTTGAAAGAATGAGGGTCCGGGTGAATCTCAGGGTCCATCTGAACAGCACTGTACGGAAATAGAGCCACTCTGTCACCCTGACGAATGAAGTATTGCCGGCCATTAGCCATTTTGAGGGTCATGTCTTGGAGCACTGCTCTGGTGAGGAGGGGTGCAGCAGTGAGTCGGAGGGTCTCTTCAACGGCACTGTCCAGGATCGGCGTCTTCATCAGCATTTCACGACTCAGGTTGACCAAAGGACCACCCGGCTTGACTTCCTGTCCAGATTCTCTCACAACCTTATCTATCTCCTCCTTCACTGATCTCATGGCTTCAGGGTGTCTCATGAGGAAGAGGAGCAACCAGAAAGAAGAGGGTCCTGTGTTGCCCTGAGAGGCCCAAAGAAGCACAAACATGTATCTGGTTATCATGTCCTCTTTTACACCTGCATTGTCTTTGCCCTCCTGCACATCCCATATCCAGCGACTGATGTTATCTCTGCCCTTCAGCTTCTGGACAGACAGGACATTCCAGAAATATTCCAGTAATTTTGTTGCCTCCCTCTGTTTCTTTGGTGGCAGGACCCCATAAGCCAGTCGGGGAAATAACTGATCGTATTTGCGGAACTCGTGATACAACGCTTCTGATTCAGCTCTGTCTTTCTCTTTGGCTTTCTCCTGGCTTATTTTTGAGTCAAATGGCTCATTGCCATAAAGGGACAAGTATCCAGCTCTGAAAACAATATTGTAGCAGTAAGCAAAAAGTTTCTCTTCCCTCCAGGTCACTTGGTCTGAAGATGATTCAACATTATGCAGCATCAGGTTCTGCAAATTGACCATCATTGCTTGCGTCATCACCTCCAAGCCATCACCTTTCAGATGTCTGTTGCTGGAAGCATTGAGAATATCATGGTCATTTTGAATAGATGAGTAACCAAACACTCTGCGGACCAGATGAGATGCAAACTTCCTAAAGTCCAGTTTTTCTCGACTCTCTTTAACAAAGGCCCCAAATGACATGGGGTCCTGAATGAATGTAATATAAAATCCTGCCAGCTGGACTGTGAACACATCACCGTGTTTTTTCTCCATCCTCTCCAAGAATCTCCAGGTGTTCCGGCGGAACTCTAAGACATGACCCAGCCATGGTATTAGTCCCTTATCCAAAGGGGGCTCTCCTGGTCGCCTCTGTCGAAAAACCCCCAGTAGGTAAAGTCCTCCTAAGAGAGCAACAAGGAAAGTCAGAAGGATCAGCAACACAGATGCCATCGCAGAGCTGTCTCACACTGTAACAAGGTCTCAGCTATTATAGGCTCAGAACAGACTTTTACTCCCCCTTCGTGAGTCAGGTTTCATGTTTCAGGAACTCTAGATCTAGTAAATTTCCACGAGCATGGGAAACAGTCAATTCATTCCTGGGTCATAAATGTTTAGAGTAAAACCATATGTGGTTTCTATAAACATTTCTTTGAAGATTACAACCAGGACATTTGCAAGAGCATTATTAGTCTCTAAAATAATTGTAGTATTCTTTAAGAAAGCACTATATGGATTAGAAATATTAAATGAAGTACTGAAAAGGTAGGTAAACTTTTGGAGGAAAAAAATGTGAAAAAACACAGAACAATCTATAGTTGAAAGTCAGCATTTTTGATCGGTACAGTCTAAATCTGTGTTGGTCGTTTTTATACAAAAATTTAAGCATGAGAAACTTGCTTAATTCATCTTTATCAAAGAAACCAGGAATGTATATCTATAGAAAAACTGTCTTTACCCCTCCCCCATTTGTTCCTTGACTTCCAGCCAGTATATTTCTTCCAAACTCACTTGTTTTTCCATCTTACCTCAGAAAAGATGAACGTGCAGATGTGAACCTTTACTTCGGTTGGTTAAAAATAGATGAAAATGTAATGTGATCATGCATGGATCCACGCAACTCTTTTTGTCGCCTTCATGCCAGACAAAGTTTTGGGTTTAAACTGGTTAGTTGGTCTTTGCTCACTTCTTGCTAAGGGGGGGGGTTTATTGTCATTTCTCTCTTTAAAATGTGTAGAATGCAACAATATTTTCCACTCATTTGCAGTCAGGAACTCATGTGTCATGAGAATCACTGTGGTGTCGTCAGCATAGAATCAGCCATCAGTCAACTGGGTCCTGGAGGGACAGCGAACCCCGGGCAATCACTTAATCAGGACTTGGTGGAGAGAATTGTCTTTTTTAGGTATTTTGAGCCCTCCCGTCCTCTTCCTACTAATCGGTTGGAGCAGACATCTGCTGCTTAAAGTAAGAACAGACGTCACTCATTTCCATTCAGTGGGGGTTTTGCGCCGGCAGAAACTTCAGTAAGTTAATCATAAATAATCTTTCATGGTCAGCATCAACTTATGAGGTAAATAAAATGAACATACTTAGTGTTTCACACCTTGTAAATAAACCGAAACTCAAAACATTAAACATTTAAAGTGGAACAATTAAAACAATATTTCTACAATTCAATACAACTTAACATCTCAACATACATCCAACTTTAACCTATGAGTTAATAATCTCATCTCTCAGATCCAGACTTCCTAAGCTCACCCTTCCAGCACAGACCGACACCAAACTCATCAACTTAATCAGTTTCTATGTGCAGTCTTTGTTTCGGATTGCCATGGCAGACCACCAGCTCCATTTTTAAGATGTTGAGGTGTGGTGCTGATCCGATAACCAAAGCCTGTAATCAGGTCCTGACCTAAACAAAATCTGCCCCTGTCCATTCTTGATGCATCTAACCATGGTCAGAGACAGCAGACCCACACCCTTTTTAACAAAGGATGTCAGGTGAAATTAGGTCCTTGCTTTGTCCTCGGAAATCTCAACAACATGATCAGAATGCAAATATGTAATTCATCTTAGTAATTAAATTAGGAGCATACACAGACTAGATCTACATTGCAGCCTGCTGCTGATTAGCAAGCAAAAGTGACTCACTAATTAGCCTTTGTGCCCGTGGAAAAGATAAAATAATCAAATTATTTTTCCCCACTCAGTGTTATTGTTCACACTTTATCTTCCAGGTCTTGGTGGATTTTGATACTCATTGTTTGAATGATAACTCCAACCCTTTACTATTTTTGCTTAAACTCTAAATGAGAAATTATGCTCAAAGATGCTATTATCAATACACACACAAACTCAGTGTCATGTTCTATTAATTTAATTTAGAGCTAAATAGGTGCTCTATTTAATGTGTTTATCTGATCCCCGCTTCACCGCAACCGTCTCATCACATCACTGCTGGCAAGCTTGCCTCCACCTCCATCCTCCCGACCCTTATCCAGAATATTGATCAGCAATTCAGAGCTGTTGTCTTGCAGCAGCTCCTCTCTTGTGTGAGAGGGCTTTCCATGATTTTCCTGATTAGCTACAACCGCTGCGTTATCACTGATAAATTACCATGTCCTTAAATGAACAACTTTTTAAGCACATTTTACAACCTTTTAGTCCCATATTCCATCCTCATTGGTTGTTGTAACAGACTCCGTGTTGAGTGACAGCGTTGATCAATCCATCCTTTTTCTAATCCATTTTGACATTTTGCCAAGCTGTGCCTCTGGTTATGTTCCTGTCTAGTCTGTTAATAAAGAACAGACCAGCCAACATCGATGACGTGTAGAACTGTGTTATAAGACTTGCGTAATAATGCAATTTTAAGTTATGTAAGCAGAACGGTAGATTTAGTAGAAATTGTGCTCTTATTGATCCAAACAAAAACTCCCAAGACCTCAGACCTTAACATTTTGATTGGATACATTTTATTTCGACCATTTTAGTCAAAATAAAGACAATAAAATGAACCAGAGATGGACAATAAATTAAAGGAAAACAAATTGTTCCATGTGCTTTTTTCCAAGCTGGTCAACATGTTCAAAAAGGAGTAGGACGAAGTCAATACTTGTATGGTCCTACTCCCTTCTAAGGTAACCCTGTAAACAGGTCAAGAAAAAATGAAACCTGAAGGAGAGCCACAGATGTGGGATCTCTCTCTGGGACATTAAAAGCAGGAAAGGCAAAAGGTCCAGTGGTGACGGTGGAGGTCCAGCAGTGTTAGCGGAGGCACAGAAGACTCCAGCAATGGTGCAGGAAGTATGAGAGGGTCAGAGTTGCTGGTCAGGCACCAGGAACAGGAGAAGGTCCTGCTGGAGGAAGCAGGAGGAGGCTGGCTGCTATAAGAGAAAGAGCAGCTCAAAAGGGCAGGAGGGGAACTAAGAGCACAGCAAGAGCTAGGAAATGCTGGGTTCTGATCAGATACAGAGAAGAACACATCATTCGTTCCTCAGAAGTCCCTGTGTCTCTGGTTGGTGGTGCGCTGGACCCATATCAGCTCAGATCATGTACCATACAGGCAGGACTGGACCCAAATACAGACCAGCAGGGCAACGTGATCTCTCGCTACACAAATATGAGTTAGGTTTGAAAATGGAACTCTGGAATTACCGTAATGGAACAAATATAAGACTGCATTCTCTGACATAAAAAGAGTAGTGCAGCAAACGATAGCTGAACACCCCCTTCCCCAGAAAGGAATGACACCTAGTTACAGCCATCGACACAGATGAAAAGAAACAAGACCACAAGTGAGGATGTAGACAGTGAGACAGAGGTGACGATGATCAACACAGTCGTGGGAACAGAGAGACGAGACAGGAGACGAAGGCAGGCAGGAAGACAAGAAAACCCCCGCAGATCCTGTCTACGATGCTGAAACAATCGGCATAGATGCAACATTAACATTAATGGGACTATTTGAAAAAACAAATGTACTTAGCAGTACATTTGAGAATGTTTAAGGTACTCTGCTTGAGAGCTGAAGATGTCAAAACAATTCTATTTTTGTACAGACGTCGCTGTTAAGATTGAAGGAATTCGGAACACTAGAAAATGTAGCTGAGAAAGCTGCTTGTTTTAAAACTAGCAATCAAAATCTCCTATTCTATGGCGAGTTTAACGGAAATCTTCCGTTTGATTACTGTCATTCAAGATGGGGTCAAGAGTGACACAATCACCTGTATTATACATGATCAGACAGCATCGTCTCTTCTTGTCCTCAGGCTCTGCATTTTCAGCTCATTCTGGAACGTCAGAACATTCCACATTGTCTTCTAATAATAGCTGATGCACCAGCTGCACATCAGCCCCTCTATTTCAGTTGCTCATATATATTCCAAATGTATCGGCAAAGAAAGGTTCCTGTAATTGAGGCAGAAAGGACTGCTTGGAAGAGATGCGTCGCACTCCACCAGGCAATAGGCTGATTGCCCCTGCTTTGTTCCCACATGACACACAAAATAGTCCTCTTGTGTTCCTCATGTAGCGTCGCTATTACACTTGTCAATATTTTAAACTCTTCCATATATTATATTGTACAGATTTGTCCTTCAAATTCCAATCACACACACACACAATTGCCCAGTTTTGTGTTTTTTTCCCTCATGCACAGGTCACATTCTGTCCCTCTACATTATCATTAAAGTCATTTAATCAAGCTTTTTCTTTCCCTTAAGCTATGACGGGTTTCAGGCTTAGAGAACATGACTCAATGAGAAATAGAGTCATACGTCTGAGAATAACATTGAAGTGTAAAGACTGAGATGTCAGAAGTGCAGTCCACTGCAAAAAAGCTGTACTTTAGTTTTGGATTCTCAAAAGAGAATATTTCCTCTTTTGATGAATCAGTACCGCATTATCCACAGGATCAAGAGGTTGAAAAGAATATGCAAGAAACTTGGTCCTTCAAGAAAAATAAAGAACCACACAGAACATTGTGTCTTTTGTGAATTACTACGGTTCATTACTACGGTCCAGCTTTCCAGAGTGCTGCATTTGGGTCCTAACTGCACCCGTCACACAGATGTGTGTTCAGATGAAACACATACCCATCTAGAATAGATGTACTTTTTTAAATTAGATCCACATTTCTGATTTGCAGGTGGGATTTGGGGTAGGAGTTAAATTTTCTCTTTATAGCTACATGATAATTGATTACCTAACATGTCTATAGGGGAATCCTACAGGATGTTGAACAAATGCAGGAGACTGGAAAAACCATCAGCAAGCTCAATCGAATAAAAAAGCAAAAGTACAACAAGGCAAAGGAAAGCACCAGAAAGCCCAGAGATGATGAAAAACTCAACTCAGCATCAAGGGCTGGCAACTAGCTGTGCGACATCATTGCTGCAGGCTTGGACCATAACACATAGAATGACCTGCAGCAAAGGGCCACCACGACCAGCCTTTTACAGGGAGCTGATTGGTGCCGCTGGTTCAGGTGTTCCTGCCCAGGTGAGTCCGATTAGTGACAAAACGGGAGAGAGAATAAAACACGGCACTGGACAATCCAGAAGACCAGGACCATGACTGAGTATAAGTAAGCATACGTCTGCAATAGTAGATGTGTAAATTTGTTGAAACTACTGCCAGGCTGAACTACATGTAGATTAAAAGCTGCGGCCACCACTGCCTGTTACCCTGTCTGAAGAAACACTTCCTTTTTTACTGGATTGTTATCCATCCTGGTTTTCCTGTCTATCCGGTGCTGTGTTTCCTCTCCTCTCCCTCTCCCTCTCCCTCTCCCTCTCCTCTCCTCTCCCTCCCCCCTTCTCCTCTCTCTCTACCCAGCCGGCCATCAGCAGTCCTGCTCAAGGTTTCTTCCTGTTAAAGGGGAGTTTTTCCTTGCCTCTGTTGCTTGTCTGGGGTCAGGCCCTGGGATTCTGGAAAGCGCCTTGAAACAATTTTGATTGTAAAAGACGCTATATAAATAAGAATTGATCGATTGATCGATTGATTGATTGATTGATCGATCTCTCTCCCTCTGTTACTCATCAGGCTCACCTGTGCAGGAGCCCAGGGAGCACCTGAACCAGCTGCACCAATGACCAATCAGCTCTCTTTAAAAGGCCCTCTGTGGCACCCTTCCAGTGCCAGACTGGTCCATGTTATGGTCTGTGCCAGTGGGAGAGTGAGGCTTTTTCTTTTTCTAATGAATTTTCTCATGGCAGTTGTTGGGCTGCTCTCCTGTTATTCCTCTTTTTTTTTGGTGCCCTTGCAGCCATTTTGTGCTTTTGTTTCCTCGCCCTTGGAGTTTCTACTGCTTTTTGTCTGCCTCTAGTGTGTTTCTCCCTGGAAAAAAAGTCCCTTACCTGCCCTTGCAGCTGCTGTGTTTTTTCTTTGCCCCTGGAATTTCCCTGGAATTTTTTTTTTTCTTTTTTTTCAGTAAGCTTGTGTCTGTTGATTAAAACATCAATAGATTCCATCCATTCAGCTGGCCATCTCCTGTTGATACAGACCAGTGCTATTAAAGATATGAAACTCACAGCACCCACTGACATGACTCCTTATGCCCATCTTGTGAAAGTTCTGGTTTATTTCTAATCACTTTCCTTGTATGGCTAAGCAGCTGGATTTGAATGGGGTATGCTACCATCAGCCTCTGCTGCTCTGCAGTTTGCACACAGAAGCATTCTAGCTGCTCAAAATCTGTTTTCCTTTTGGTTGTATGAGATGACACTTAACTGGAAGCTCAGAGGCTTAAAAATAGCTGCACACAGTCGGAACCAGACAAGAGATGCAGCAGGAACATAATTCTCTTACTGTCTCTGTTAACTGCAGTTTATGGACTGATGCAGGTGCGCCTGAAGCTTGAAGTCATAAAGAGGCTGCAGAATCTGTTTAACTGCTCTGTGTGAGGAGAGAATAACCAATCCCATGCTCATATAGCATGAAATTAATATTGTTTGAAAAGCCCTTAAGTGCGTTGGTTTCGACTATAGATGTGGGATGGATGCGCATGCTGGGAAAAAATGTTTTATAGATCATAAAATGACACTGTTCGATGAGACTGGGGCTTGGACCGTGACCATTAGGGGAGCATTGTGGCAAAGATTAGAAGCCCATTTTCGGCTGCAGCATCTCACAAGATGCAGTTTGTGCTGTAAAAAGAGCTGTAACTCTCATAAGCAGAACTCCTGAAGTTATATTAGATGTGTTCCTTAAAGGAAATGTTGAACAGCAGTGAGTTTTCCTTTCTTGTCATTAAGGAGCATTAAGTAACACTTAAACATTAATCCTAAAAAAATATTTGATTCGTGTTCTTTTCCAGGCTTGTAGATTACTGAAGAGGTGTTTGTTTTTTTGTTTTTTTACAAATTGCCAGAAAGATGATGTCAGTAGTTGCATCAATGATGAAATTCAACGATAGAAGGAGCCTGGATTCCACCTCAGCCAGAGGCTGGTAGATCTCAGAGCAGACCACAGCCACCTCCCTGAGCAAGAACCACTCACCATAACAGTGGCTGGCATCCAAGAAAAGGTCTTAACTACAGCAAGGAATGTCTGCTCAGACCATTATCTATGGTCTGTGCCTGGCAGCACAAATGGAGCTGCTAATGGACCGGAACCATCCTGGGTGCCGGACCGTCCAGATCCTGAAGGATCACCAGCCACCAACCTCCTCACCACAGCATGGAAGCTTCCATCAGCTATTACAGCCATTAAGATGCGTGTACTTCTATTAAAGAGCCTGTAAACAAGAAAAACTCGCTGTAGCTGCATCTGAGTGGAAGTTTTCCATATTCTCCTGTAGTTTAATCAAGATTAGCTTGTGTACTTCAAAAAGACACACTGGAGAAGATACATGGTGCTGATTACACCTGAAGTGTGTGTGTGTGTGCGCACGCATGCTGAGGCAAATTACAGTAATCTGCCAAGCGTGAAAGAAATTCAAATGTTCAGCTGTGCTGTCCTTTAGGTATGGTACCATTTTGGATTAGCATATGATGCAAATTAAGTGTCATGTGCACAGGCACATTGTGCTATTTCAGTAGCCTTGTGAAAGCCTGGAGGAGCTAGTGACACCTTACCAGCCCAATAGACCGCTCCGCTCTCAGAATGCTGGTCTACTTGTGGTTCCCAGAGTCTCTAGGAGTAGAATGGGGGGCCGAGCATTTAGCTACCAGGCCCCCCTGCTATGGAACCAGCTCCCTGTCCAGGTACGGGAGGCTGACTCCATCTCTACTTTTAAGATCAGACTTAAAACCTTCCTCTTTGAAAAAGCTTATTGTTACTAATTCTGCAGTTCCAGTTACTATCATAGATAGACAAATTATCATACTTAGGGGGTGGTCTAATCGTTAGGTCGTTAGCTATGCTGTTATAGGCCAAGGCTGCCAGGGTCCGGAAACATGATCACCTGACAGGCCTCTGTCACCCCACTGGGTCATGGTTTCCTCTCCTCTCCTCTCCTCTCCTTTCCTCCTCCTCATCAAGCAGACTAGTTATGCTGATTCTTGTGTAGTTTTTCTGCCCCCCCCCCCCCCCCCCCCTTCTGTATTCATTTACAGGTATCGCCGCCTTCGGAGCTGCATGACGACCTCCGGCCCCGCTGACCCACTGTATAAATAGTGTATTTTTGTGTGTGTTTCTGTGCTCTGTGTCTGTCCTCTCCCTCTCTCTCTCCTCTCCCTCTCCTCTCCTCTCCCTCTCCCTCTCCCTCTCCCTCTCCCTCTCCCTCTCCTCTCTCTCTCCCCAGCCTTGTCTGGGGTTAGGCCCTGGGATTCTGGAAAGCGCCTTGAAACAATTTTGATTGTAAAAGACGCTATATAAATAAAGATTGATTTGATTTGAATGCATGCTTAGAATGCACACTGAGCTTTAGAACCGGACCAATGTTTCATTTTTACAAGAATATTTTCTTAGTGATTTGGTTACCATCTGTTTTACAAAGACTGACGTGCATACAGACACATCCAGAACAGAAGTGACTAGGCCGCTGGAAGAGAGGAAATGAACACAAGATGAAAACTATTGTATTCGAGAACAACTGAAAAGGAGCAGAGTGACCTTTTGAACGAGTAGTTTTTAAAAGAATTTTGGTTAATTACTGCCCTCTGCTGGACAAAGATCTTTTCAGTTAAACGTCTACAGCCTACATTAATTTCTTTTTTCTTTTTTTTTTAAACTAACCCTGGTATGTGTTCATATTGTGTTTCATATAGAATATAATAGGACGCATTATATTTCCCTTTTCGCATATGTTGAGGAAAGCAGATGTTGAAGGCAGTGTTTGAAAATCTCTCTTCATCCCAAGAGAAATATTAAAGGGAGTGTTGCCGGCCGTTGACAGGCAGGAATTACAGTCAACAATGTTTCTGTTGTATTCTATCGACCCTTCAGTATGTATGATAGAGATTGGTAACTAGTGTTTGCCCCCCCCCCCCTCCTGCGGGTGAGATGCGGATGCAGTAAGCACATTTCTGACATTGTTCAATGCAGCATCCTTTAGTCATGATCTTGTAAAGTACATATTATTTGATCACCCCGAGACATCATAGCAGGGTGTAGACTTTCATCCTCTAGTTTTCCATGCTGTGTCCTTTGTAGCTGTCAGGTGGTCTTCTGACTCATCGGGACTCTCGAGCGCCTTGAAAGTCACTTTTGATCTGTGCAGACGAAGTCGAGTGGAATCAATTTCACAGTGAGCTGATATAAAGTGCTGCTGTTGCAGTGATTTAAGTCAAGTTGTGGCAGGGAAATCAAGTCAAATTGAGAGCAGTGGCGAGATCGCACGGCTGGATAATGCCTTTTGTCAGCTGTTCCTTTTAAACCTGCCGGTCATGAGTGACCTCTGCATCCTGTAAATACATTGAAATGATGCAAGCAATTATTTTCTGAACGATCCGGGGAGAGCTGTGCGCTCGTCTAATGGTGGAACTGTCGCTGTAGGCACAAGAAACTTTGATTTCATAGGTTTGCCGTCACCACAGGACATCAGAACCGTGCAGGTTTGATCACCGGGGCACTGGGCAACACTTAAACTGTCTTCTTTGCCCTTTCATCTTATATTTTTTACTGGTTTACTGGTGATGCTTCATGTCATGTTGCAGGAATATGATGCATAGTTTGCATCTCCTCGCGACCTCCGGGCACAGCCGCTTGTTTTGAATCCAAACCAGCAGCCAGAACCAGGCAGAGGAAGTTCAAGCTCTCTATTTAAAGGCCGCGCACCACAATAAACAATGTGATCCGTTCAGCAGGAAAGAATTTTGGAGGGTCTGGCGATTTCAGCGCTGATGGAGTCAGAATGACCCGTTTCACGTGGCAAATGTGACTTAAGCGGTTATGCATGTTACACCCCACCTTACAACTATAAATGTCTCCATAGCCACCAATAGCTTCACCATCTAATGAGGGAGGGGCAAAAGACCTCTGGTTATTCCCCTGTGTGCCATTTCAGAAGGTCAAGGGACTGTACGTTTCCTTCAGGCTGGGGAAAGAAACAAATGAAGCAGGTATTCCGTGCAGACTCCCCCTGGTTGGATTCTCTTTCCTTTCAGGTTTGTTTTTAATGAAACCAAGGACAGATATGCATCCACAGATAAGATGAAAGTGGTGGCAGAATATACAGCCCCCTGCTAACTCCTCCAAGAGACTCTAAAATGCAGATTCTCTGTTTATTTGGTTGCCTTTGGGAGTAGCAGCCTGAGAATGTGTCCAGCATGTAATGCTACTTTTATCTAAAAGGGATTTTGTCAGGTTGGTCTGACCAAACGAGACGAATATACTAATTATGAGTTGAATTCAGAACATCCACGGAATGATAATGAGTGACAAACTTATTACACTATAAAAATATGAATTTACCACAGCTAATCTGGAAGTTTTTGCAGAAAAGAGGCCATTTTCCTTACATGTCCTATTATCACTGCTTCTATCATGCGCTTTTCTCCGGCCCCTCTCACTGTTTACAACACAATTTGTTGCAGCACTGATAAATATAACGCTTCGTTTCTCCTTAGTTATCAGCCATCTGTCACCTCACTGAAGACGTGCGGTGAAGAACTTCCGAAAGAACAGAACATCCTCCTGTTTCATCCTCGCTACATCTTTTTAATCTTCCAGATTAAAAAGCTGTCCCACGTCATCCAAAGCAGTCCAACCACGGGATGCAAAAATGTTGCCTGGTGATAAAGGACGACATTCCAAAAACTGTGTGGGCCTCTGCTGAATGCCAGGTATGTTAATAACAGCAGTCGTGACTTGTGAGGAAACATAAAACAGCTCTGCAGAATGACAAATTTAACAAATTGTGATAAATCAGACTTCATAACAGGGATGATTGCATCCAACACAATGACGCTAACGGGGGGTTTCAGTTCTTCTTCTCCTCTCCGCTGACCTCCAGTTAGTGAAAACCTCAGCAGATCTGTGTGATTTACTAACTTAAGTGGAAATCCTGTAATAAATGACTTCAAACTCATCTTCATTTTCCATCCCATCCTACAATGGCAGGATACTGTGTTGAAAAACACACAGCACACACCTTCCGTGTTTTGGGTTCACCCAAGTGTTACCCTAATATTTGTACAACTGCTTTGTCAATAGTGGTGTTTCCTGTTAAACGGTACCTGAAAAATAATATATATATCGTAAAATAGCCGAGAGAGTCGAAGGAATCGTTTCGTAGGGCGCAATTTAACCGCCGTCTTGTGTTGGTTCAGATTTGCTGAGTGGAAACAATGAAAGTGAAGAGGAAAGAGGTGCGGTTTAATACAGGGTGTCAAAATATTGTTTGTGGTAATGGGTATTGAGAGGTATTTCTGAGATGTTTACCTGCTCATGGGAAGCTGAGAAATCAGGAGCGGCACATCGGGAGGGGAGATCAGGTTTTTTTTCTGCAAACGGCCTGGTTATCTGATGTAAAGGGGATTGTTTCAGGTCTGTTGTTGTTGGCCCGGTGCAGCGTTGTTGTGCACTGTAAAATGTGATCGTGTTTTATCAAGCACCGCGACACAAAAGAATGAAATCATTTTCGGGCAGTCGATTGGGAGATATTGGCTCTGTTTCTCTAAAAAAGTTTTTTTTTTTTTCAGCAATTTCTCCAGAACAGTTTTAGAAATGAGGACAAATGAACAGATCATTGGATGAAGCTGACCAGTAAATGTGTCCAGTCTGGAGGGGAAACCCCACCACAACACTCTGTTGTTGTTTTTCACAGCAAAATATCCAATATAAAAATGTGCACGCACACCTTCAACCTGTAATTTATCAAGCCGGTGCAGGAGTCCAATATTCTGACACACACAGAACCACCCAGGAGGGAGTTAGCTGATTAGGATGTTGCTCTCATGCACGAAGGCTAATTTATTCTGGGGAAAAGTCCTCATGACTCCCTTGCTGTCAACTTTTCATTTGACAAATTACTGAGCTGCAGGAAAACAAGAGAAACCTCTGACTTTAACCTTTATTAAAATCACTTCAGTGATGAAGACTTTTCAGTTTCCTATTGGGTCTAATGGGCTGGAATAGCAGGTGAAGCTGCAACCCAGGGAACCAGACAAAAGGCTTCTCCCTCCGTTTGCTTTGTGGCAAAGCTTTAGTTGCTCGCCTTCAGCTTGTGCCCTGTTTTCAAAGCCTGAGCTGCTCCAGGAACAGCCGCCTGGCACTGCGTCTCATTAACATAGAAGCCTCACACAGCTCCCTGAATCCTTTTCAAGCCAGAGGTCTTAAATCCAGCTTTTGTTCCTCACTATGGGGGTTTTCTACTAAGGAAGCTATCTGAAACATCAGCAAATCTCTCCAGGTCGTATGAAATGCTAACTTTGTCATCACACCTTTGCGATATTTATTCTTCAACATTTAAACCTACAGTATGTTCTCATGTAGTCAACGAGGGGGTCAAATTATTGGGCCCCTTGAAAACAAAAGCTTGAAAGATACGACCCTCTAACCCCATTACACCGGAGGGAAGAGCCAAAGCCGAGATCCAGATTTATTTGTCTGGAGTGAGAGGAGCAGCACGGTGGCGCAGCAGCAAGCACCGTTGCCTCTCAGCAGGAAGGTTTAATTTGGAGCCCACCAGATGGCCGGGGCCCCCACGTGCAGAGATCGCATGCTGAACCCCGATATGTGGATTCCTTTAGTTGGTTCAGCGCTCACCCAGTGGGAACTGGGTTAGGCTCCAGTCCGCCCATGAGAAATAACAGATGATGCGACGGGTGCAGGGGTGGGGGGTCTCCGGCTGCCGCGATCTCTCTTCTGATCTTTCTTCTTTGGTCATCGATCATCCCCAAAACAAGATTTTGTTGTTTCAGCTCCTAATTTTGCAGCCGCGGCACGTGAGCGCGCGTCCTGTGCCTCGTTTCAAACAGTCACTCTACCGAACTTTTTATTCTGAAAACACGTCGTGTAGCAAAGATGATGATAAGCTAGTAATCAATGTACACAGAAGTGTACAGTAGTGATATTCCAGCCTTAAAAAAAATGAAACATTATGCAGATCTGTTAACGCTGGCCCCTCACAGCCAGAGTCCTGGGGGTCAGGAACCCTTCAGTGAGGAGAACGGATGCTCTCCTCCTGTCTGCGTGGGTTCCCCATCAGTCCAGACAAGCATTTTAGGGTTAATTGGTGACTCTAGATCTAGCAATTAGGAAGGAATGTGAGTGTAATTGATTGTTTGACTTGTACACAAGCCCCGCGACGAGCTGGCAACGCGTCCAGGCTGTACTGGGGCAGCTGGGAAAGGAGTCAGGCTCTCCCACATCACTGATAAGGGATGAAGGATGGATGGAGATGCTCTAATCTATACAACATCTATTTAGGGGTTCGATTTCTTCAGTAATGTGGGTCTTCTTTCATGGACGATAGCACTGCCTTTAAAACCATTTTAATTTAAAAATCTGTGTGTAATGCGATGGCTTGAGTACAAAAACAACAACCCCAGTAAGGTGTGGTGTTCCGAAGACAGGCTGCCAGGTCAAGTTTGAGTAAATAGTCGTGTTTTGGGGGTTGCAAGTCTGTACTTTATCAAGGTCTGGAATGTGCCACTGCACAGCAGCCCAGGACACGAACGCTTCGAACTATTCAACCTTATAACGGCCCTCCGAAAGTCAGGCCAGACAATTGGGAGCATTTAACTTATTACTTTACATAAGTGAAATCTGTTCCCGCAGCTGCTCTTAAATATTGAATTGAGTGGCTGAGCAGCAGGTCGTTGTCGGGCTGATCCTGTGAGAGAAATAACACTTAAAGGTGTCAGTGTTGTGCTTAAGTGGTGGCCTGTGGTGGCGGTAGTCATCCCAGAGAAAAGGACATCTGCTGTTCTCCCACCAAGCTGGCAGCGAGTGCTTTTTGGGCAGGAGGTGAATGGCCGAGCTTCTTACTATGCAGCTGTGCAGCTGAACCTTTTTAGTGCCAAATGTGGCCACCTCCACAAATCCAGAACTTACTTCTGTTTCCCCAGAAAGGCCTTTGAGATGCAGTGTTGAACACATCACTAAACTCCGTGTGGTTGCATTTAGAATCGAGTTCCGTATTCAACCGTGGTGGTCAGGAACATGGAGAGAAAGGCCCGAAGAAGCTTTCCTCAAAAGCACAAACAACCTCACCGTGAGGCAACATTTAATGATTATCTTTGTCCCGCTGCCTCCTCTCACCAGGGGAAACAATAACACACAATGCAGGGAAACGGCTCCCAGATTATTTCCTTCCCTCAATAAGAATGTCTACTTCGGAATAGCAGACAGGAGGGTCATTTTTACACCCGAGGGACGAATGCAGTGTGAGAAGATCCTGTGCCGTCACTGGCGACACCTGCCCCATCGCCGCCCGTGAACTCTCGCTGTTTCCAGGCTGCGTCCCGCTGATTACCTGCCCACGCTCACTTCCAGCTCTCATAAAGTGCATTGTATTTGAGATTGAAGGCATGCAGCGAGGAAATGCTCGCCATGTCATATAACTGTCTGTCTGTGGGGTTGGGAGGAGCGCACGGACGTTCGTAACGACCTGTTTTTTGAGGAACCAAGAAAAGTCCTTTGGTAGGAGCCCAAGGTATGTAAGAGTGCTGCAAGTGTGCTCCTGAGGGCCAAAGGTGGTAAAAAACATGGTCAACCTGGTAAGTCTTCTGTCACCATGCATTGGTTTTTATGTTTTTTAGCTCATTAGGACGGGTTATGATTCCCTTTAGGGCGAACAGGAAAGTGGAAAAGACACGGATCTCTTGTTTAAGGTCAACTCATCGCGTCACAATGGAGTTACTTTCCAATGGACAGTTCCTCTGACCTCAAGGCCACTCGGAGGAAGCCGAGTCCCCGATGTGACGATCTTCCTCACCCAGCAGCACCTTCTCAGAACTCATTCGTCCCTTTCAAGAAAATCGATAGTCAGATTGTCGCTCCAGCAGCCACCTGCATATTGTTCTAAGAAATAAGTCCTGAGCCCATTAAAGGCCCAGGACGTCATCGTGCGACACTCACCGACTCTGCTGGACACGGGAAGGGAAAAAGGGGCTGATTTCTCATTTCCCAGTGGGCAGAAACTTCTGTCGTGTCTGGGAAGAAGCAGCGAGAGAGACCTCTGAGCTCAAGGATCAAAGGGTCCTTTAAAGCCTGAATGTGAGGTGTACGATATGATACTAACCTGAAACTAAATAAAGAGGAAATTAGGCTAGAAGTCAATATAATCATCGCCATATCATGGCGAGCTACAAGTAAACAGATTAATATCATGTTTTAGAATGTACTTTAACCTCACAAAGTCATGTGTATTTTATGAACATGTATTCTCTTTTCCTAGATTCTCTTTTATGCTTTTTCTCTGTTTTGCTCCCAGTAAGTTTCAGACAGGTTCTTCAAGCCGGAGTTCCCGTTACAGAATCAAATTTTTCAGATCTCCGACTGCCAGGAG
Source organism: Takifugu rubripes (assembly GCF_901000725.2). Taxonomy (NCBI): domain Eukaryota; kingdom Metazoa; phylum Chordata; class Actinopteri; order Tetraodontiformes; family Tetraodontidae; genus Takifugu; species Takifugu rubripes. The sequence continues at coordinate 2,761,462 of NC_042306.1, forward strand.
GGCGTCTGCTGCTGTTTCCCTGTTAAATCGTGATCCAGCTGGAAAGCTGCTCAGTTTTATGTCTCAAGTATTCCTTTTTACAGAAGGTCATCATGGCCCCATTGTAATCAATGATTCCATCACTGCGGTGGTTTGGTCTCACACGCCTCCGATCACAGGACCTTCTTATATTTCCCCGCTTCCCTCATCCTGCCGCCGCTCCCATTCTGCTCTCCTTCGCCACTTCTGCCCTTTTCCATCTGCCCTTTTCCAATCCTTCCATCCACAGGTCCCACTTCAAACCTCCATTACCATTTGAAGTCCCCCTTTTGCCGGCGGCTCCAGGTCACTGGTTTTACATTCCTTGAACTTCTGAGGTCCAATACGTCGATATTCTCCAAAACGATTTATTGTAATAATTTTCGATGAACAAGCTGATCTGTTTGATCTCAACAGTGTCTGCTGTGGACCTGCCGTTGAGTTGCCATAGTTACACCCAGAGGAAAGCTGTATGGATCCCCCAACCTTGCATCAGCTTCCACTTTCACTGTGCCAAAAAAGGAACTGGGTGCAAATAGAACCAAGGAAATCCTCCCACTTCACAATAACACACAACTGTGCCCATGCACATACACACGTGGATGGAAGCAGCAACTTCACCAAAGTTCAAAGCACAATCAGCCATAATAAAGCGGAATCTCACAGGCAATAAACCGGTGTTGTCAAGAGACGCCTGCGTGTCATCTGAGCGCTCGCTCGCTCACAGATCTTCCCTGTAGGGTCTTATCTTCACATTGTCTTCTTCCCTCTTGTTTACATGGCTAAGTCCATAATTAGGCTCACATGACAGAACTCGTCTGATGATTAGCGTGCAGCTTTCAAACAACCGTGAACTCACACCTCTCACTGTCAGACTCCCTCTGAAATCTAGCGTATTTTCACATTTTAGCCGCCAGCAGAAACTTTTAGAGTCCTGCTGATGGTTCAGAGGAAAATGCTGTTGTCAATCGTTGTGGAGGAGTGAAAGCTTAAGCTAGCTGGAAGTAGAAATGAGGATGTCTGCAGCAGAGACACACATTAGCGAGCGCGCTGGTGCTCTAGTGCATCCCTCCAAGTGGGTGACTGTCGCCCAGGGCAGCCATGCTGACTAACGGGTGAATAAGATCCTGAAGGCCCCCACATGCTGTGGGCCTGATCCCAGGCTTCAGAGGTTTAGTTCCATGAGTTTCTGTTGAGATCTATTAAATAATCACCTACGATTAGCGATGCTAATGATTCACCCAATTCAAGGTCCCTATTTCAGCATAATTTCCATGATGTTTGTATTAAAAATGACCAAAAAGCTGCTGGATTTTCTAAAGAGTTCTGAAAGCATTGGTCTTAACCAAAAAGGCATTAGAGTTGCTTTTTATTCTTTTGATTTCACAGTATTTATTATTAATGGACCGACGGCACCGCAGAGAAAAGAAAATGTGTCACGCAGTTCCGGATCGTCACGTTGCCCTCCTACGATACGAGAGTTAAAATAATCTAGAAAGGCTTGACAAAGCAGACAAAAATGAAGGAGCTTTCTTAAGGGTGTGACCATGGGATGTTATCATAGTTGTGACCGGGGTCACCGCGTGGACTGTGGTGTCCTGATTACGTAATGTTGAAGAAAAACGCCTCACATCTGTCACTAAATTGTCTCTAAAAACACCCTCTGCTTCAGTTAAATGGAAAACAGATGGATCAACACACCCAAATCTAGTCTCTTGTGATTCTACACGCCCGGTCTTGGAAAAACTGAACCCATTTTGTGGCCCCCCCCTTTCTTCAGGTGGCTCCTGTTTAAGGACTTGTGCAACTGTTTCTGAGGTTTTTGCCCACCATAACCGAGGTCAGGTAAAATAAGGATAAAGACATGGAATTTACAGCACTCCACATATGGAGAAGGTTATTTACACCGTGGGAGGCTTTTCCATAATTTATCTAGTGGCTGTGGACATTTGACTCCCAGTGATTCACTTTTGTGGTGAAGATGCACCAGCAGAGGAATTAAGGTATTTGTCAGACCATAAATAATTATCAGCGCCTCTCTTTGTGGAGCAGAAAAACACTCTGAACTAATATAAATATCGAGTTGCGTGTAAATTTTGCCAACACAGTCTTAAATCAAGTTTTATTAGGGATTTTTATCAGTCGAGCACTTTTGATAGTGATCGGTGAACCTCTGGCTGACCTTTTCCTCAGTCTGCAGCACCTCGACGAAATTCAATGTAGATGTTGTTAAAAAGGCAGAATCAGTAGGATCATCTGCGCCCAAGACTGACTGATGAACTGAGGGTCTCGAGATAAGAGGTCATTGATGTGATGGGGCAGTCAAGATCTTTCCAACCTCAACTTGTAGCCGTGTGGATGGTTTTCTCCCCCATATGATGACGTTAGTGAGCTCTGTGGGGTCTCCAAAGCTCCACGAATCGGGAGTTCACCAACAGGACACCAAGCTCACACACCCTCCACGCTGAGGTCAGCAACAGAATCACACAAATAAGAACCTCCCAGAGATCAACATGAAATGTCTACGTGTGAAACGAAACGACACATGCAATCCGACACGAGGTCTCACACCGAATGCGAAGAGAAAATCCACCTATTCGAATATGTTTTATTCTTAATCAATACGGATCAAAACGCGCCTACAGAGTTGACATGTGAAAAAATATTACAACCCAGATCATTTTCTCTCCACTTTATTTACCAACCACTATGGAGCTAATGCTAACCCCAGAATTATGTTAGCTGTTTTATATTTAAATGTGTAAAATCTGAAAATATGCACTCTTTTTTTATACCTTTTTTTCATCCTTTCTCAATATGTTGCTAACAAATATGACAAATTCACAGGTATTACATAAAGCAACGCTACCCTTAGGATGTCAAATGGCTCTTGTATGAGTAGTGAACCTTGGGGAACGCCATTTGTCCAGTATTGTTCATTTTTGACACAGTGAAATATTTAAATAACTTCTAATGCTTTACACCATAATCTTCCAATTTATCAAAGAAGAAATGACCAGATGTGTCCGTCAATACTGATTATTATGGCTGCATTTGAGGCGATGACCATGATGCAAATGCAAATAAATATTTACATCACGTTATTTATTGACCGAGCGAACCTCTGTATGATCTGGAAGGATTTCCATATCGATAAGGTGATGATATTTAAAAATCTTTGACTTTGACTGCATACGCTCGTTTAAACAAATGTCAGAGAACAAGCAGTAACAAATGGTCTGGAACTGCTTCATATCGCCTCTCCCAGGATTTATTTTTGGCACTTGAAGGTCTCATATAAAGACGTAATCGGCCTCCAAATCAAAACAGTCTTTTCCTGACGGTAAATAAGAGAATGTGGAACAGGTCACGTGACTTCAGACAAATACATCCTCGTGTCCAAAGTGTTTCTGCGCGATATGAAGTGCCATATACGTAAATCAGTATAAGTTGTTTCATCTGCGCCAGGGCGCTGAGATGAGAGGGATCCAGCTGTTCGGAGCAGGGAGGGTGACGGCACAACACGTCCACTCCAACCGCTTCATCGGGGAGGTGAGAGGCTAAAGAGGGTATCTGTCTTCACTGGATTAAAGCCAGAGATGAGCTTGTCTTCAACCCAAAGTCCACCCTTATCAGCTGGCACCCTGCACTTTATTATTTTTAAAGCTGCTTTTTATGCTCAAAGGAGTTAATGTTATCCTAAAGCATTCAGGATGGCAGCGAGCCATAAACACATCATAAAATCTGGTGTTGTCAGATGGCTAAGCTTTTCTTTTTTCCATCTCTGTGCCCACCTCCAACACCTATATTTTGTTTTATTTTAAACCCGGAGCACCAGGCGTCCTTGGTGATTTCCCCTGCTGCCGTGCGCAACGCACGATGCATCGTATCAAAGGCGGGAAACCATTTATAGTTTGGGCTGTTGTCATGGCACCAAAGACCCCTCGCTAAGCCTTTCAAAAATGTTTTTCTATAGGTTTTGTAGAGGCTGGAGGGGGACGCAGGCTTGGGGCTTTTACAATAGTAATAAATAGAGCCAGGAACCAGATGTAACAATTGAGGGGAACCAATCTCCCTAATAAAAGCCCCCCGGGTGTGTTTTGTGTGCCCACCCTTTTATGAGAACCCACGGAGTGTAAATAAAAATCTCTTTGAACGGAAAGAAGAATCGATAGAAACGCATCTAGAAATCCGCAAAGACGGAGCTGAGAGTTACCTCATTCCATCAGGAAAATGATGACGAGCCGGGTAATGTTTAACCTTATAAGAACTCACGGCAGATAAGGCTGCTTTGATGCTGTAGCAGTTAGCGTAGCAATCATTTAAAGGTGCAAGCAAACTTAATTTGTTGCCCTATAAAGATTCAGGCAGTGCTTTGTTTTACTGGAAATAATCCAGCTAACATAGATGACAGAGTAATAAGAAATGAGGAGGATTCCGACCGTCACGCATCTCTGACCTAAATTTTCCACACATTTTCACATAAAAAATGCTTCACAAACACACTTTTTCATTGATTAGTGCTGTGAAGGGTCATCTAAAGTGTCCACTGTTGTGTTGTCATGACATTGCTGCGGAATTAAAGGAAATCCTAAGATGATTGCAGCAAAAATAAATGAAAAGTTTCACCTTACAGCTGCCTAATTACATTCCCACTGTGGAAGTCAGATAAGCCAAAAGAACCATTAAAGCGACATTAGACCGTCTAATGTTTCCTATTGTGAGCAGCCACAACGAACATCTCATCTCAGATATTCTGTAAACGGATGAAATGACGCAGAGGCTGCAGGAAGCTTGTGTTATGTCATTTTTCACCTGCCATTTGCAACAATATCTGGACGGCCTTGGTGCTGCTACAATAAGGGCGGATCGATCGTGGCGTAAACAACAGCAAAAATAGCCCTCTATCGCAACACGTCTGAGGACCTGCAGGGACATGGTGGTGTTTTTGTTTCCTTTGCTGATGAGTTTCTTCTCTTTTCTTCCCAACAATGGGAACAATGAGCTGAGAATAGGCTCATTGGGGCCCATTTCTCTGCAGAGAGGTTTGTCAGTTACGTAAGAGATAACCCAGCGTGGAAGCGCCTCATCAGGACCCAACTGCTGCCGGACTGCGGTTTGCTGCCGAACCTTTTCTGGGTCCTGGATGTGAATAGGATTGTTTGAGAGGTGGTCTCGGGGAACCGTTGCAGTGTTTTCTGTCCAACCTGACAGTCCGACACACGAATCGGAGCGCTGGCAGATGATTTAATCGGCCGCTCTGGTCTTTTGTTTCCGTCTGCTTTCACACGCTTGGAGCTAAATTCCTGTTCTTGTTACCGCGGGGTCGCCGCGAAGGATGACCTCTCTTTATCCTGGCAATCAAAACATCTGTTTTCAGGGCAAATGTATCGCCTGGCTGCTTTGTCTAATGTATTTATTTCATTTTTGTTTGCTTCCATCAAAGCTGCAAACCCATTTTAGTGAGAGGACATTATGCAAATGCTGCTGCCATATTTGTCTCACAGTGAAGGATGTTTCAGCCGGACACAAAATGCCTTGTGAGCAAACTGTAATTAGATAACTTTGAGCAATTAGTCAAATGAGTTTTTGTCTGTCAGACGGAGTTTTGCGGATCACTGGAGCTTGTGTGTCGGTGTGGCTGCTCCTAAACCTTTAACCCATCGCTCTGTTGTTGTTCTGAACACTTGTTCTAACGAACATTTGGGCCATGTGAATGTTTTGATTACCGCAGCGTTAAAATAACTTGCTGTACCTCCGATGTATAAGGTCCAAGCCACGTTTAACCATAGAAAAGGAAATCGAGGAGGAAGAAAGTGGCCTGCTCTTGCCAGGAAGTGTCATAACATTGAATATTTCAGCTATGTTACGTGCAGAGAATGCTAAGAAATTACTTCAAACCCCCAGAATGCCTCCCCCCTCAGACAAACCCCCTCGGCTCCCCGCTTTTACCGCCGTTATTAATGACTGTGTGTATAATCTGTACGCATGGTTGAATTAGTGGGCTTTTAAATGCTGTTTTATTCTGTGTTTCACCTTTGAACCCAAAAGCTAAACAAGCTAAAGTGATGATCAGGCCCACCGGGACTTTTACATTCAGGTTGTCTTGTAAAAATGTTATTTTCAACCTGCTCATGGGGATTCCACGTCCCCAGGGGAGCTGGGGAGGTCTGGACGGCCCGGTGGGACGCAGAGATATCTCCCCCCTCCTTTCGACTGTAAACCATTGGTGGCTATAATTTTCACAGGTTCAGAGGTCCGCGCTTGAGCGCGGGTTCCTGCTGCTGTCATCTCGACCCAGTCATCAGTGCAATCATCATCAGTGTGTGGATGCACGTTTCGGGGTCGGAATTTCCCATTTGACATCTGAAATCAGATCCAGTCTAGACACTGATCTTTACTTTTTGATTAACAGATGAATACGAGTCTCTGATTGATTCCTGCAAGTTGACATCAATAAAATATGTGACTGAAGTTTCTGGCGTGTGACAAAAGTGCATTAATAAATCATTTATCAACCATTGTTGTGCAGCGCGGTGTTTTACAAGGACTGACTGACCTGCTTTGAGTGACGGTAAGCGATGCCAGGCTCCAGAACGTACTGTACGTGTGCTCATTTCATAATTGTTCCGTTTCGGCTGTGAACCCCACACCTCTGGTCATTCACCTCTCCAGCACACACTCCATTTATTCGGAGTTCCGCTCTCACGGCACTGAAACATTTCACAACCTTGTCCTTGGGCCGCACTCCTTTTTTAGAAGGTTACGCTCCAGTAAAAATCTAATGCCCTCTAGCTGGACCCACTGCCACAGAACAGTGTGAAATGCACGCGTGGAACTCGGGAGCTGCTCCCAGAAACATGCATTGCTATTTTCAAACCGACTGTAATCAACAGTTGTGTGCTGCGGTTTCTGCCTTACTGGCTGTCTGCAAACTGGCGTTTTGTGAAAAGGAAATGTCATCTTTCAGGGAGAGAAAGAGCGCTTATCTGCATCCTGTTCCTGGGCCGCGAAGCACACACGAAGCTCCAATGACAGAGTTTCATGACAGTTGTGATGTCACTCCTGTGTAACATGAAGGCAAATATTTGTTTACTAAATATAGATCTATAGAGTGTGCACGTGCATGTATGCTCTATGCATTTGATTCTTTGCTCTGTCTTCTATCACTTCTACCACTATCAATGTGCATTTGACTAATATGTAAGTGAATCAGACTGAGATAGGGCGTCCTGCTTCTGGTAAAGGGATGGGGTTCCTGGATGGAATACATTTTTTAGGAGGAGAATCCTCCCCCTTTAAGCCATTCCAACAGAGTGATTTCCCTTTTTCTCTATTCAATTCAATTACTAAGAATTTCCAGCCGGGATACGAAGTCGTGACAGTTTGAATCCTGAGATGAAACGAAGTAGATCATTGCTCAGCGGATTAGACATTACGGTGGGTGATCGTGTTCCCTGCTGCTGTGACGGTGAAGTTTTAGTCACCCGTGCTGTCCGTCACTAGACTCAGATCAACCACGCAAGCAACAGGAGTTCCTTGCAAGAGAAGAGCTGAGCAGCAGTTCAAGCTCCCTCTGTCCACCTCTGCCTCTTCCATTGGTGCAAACAGAATATGTGTCGAAACAGGATTTCATGACTCCTTGTCTTCTGACGTTTTCTCCCATCTTAACAGACTTCTCTTATTTTGACAAACAGGATACATCTGGGTGTTGGGTCTGGTTGTAAGCAGCTTCAGCACTTTTGCCACTCATTCACACATTCTTCTGTGGAATTCTTCTCAGACTGCTCTACGACTTTCTTTGCAGCCCGGCTCTGTCACTCTTCCTGAAATATACTGTCAGAAATGAGTCAAATTGTGATACACACACACACACATACACACACACACACATGACTTTACGGTCGTTTTCAAGTTGCACTTTTTTCATTCAACCCTCTGCAGTCAGCTCTCGTCACTCAACACCGTTAAAATTTTATCGGTGTGCCTGAGAAGACTAACAGCAGAAAAGTGAACGCTATGAAACATTTGCAGTGTCCTTGCTGCTCGTTGTTGTCCCTCCCCCTTTGAGTTGGGGGCCAGGTGCCACAAGCAGCTCGTTTCTCATGGGTTTTTTTCCTCTTTCTTTTTCCTCGGTAGTAGTCAGAACCACCTTTAACATGCTGTGCGCCTCAGTCAGTGTGCAGTAGGAAGTGAAAACTAAGCTCATTTAACAATCTAAAGGATGGCTTTGCGCAACGTCGAGCCCACACAGGTCTTAAGAAAGTCATGTGGAGGGAAGGGAGAGTGGGAATAACTCTGGAGTAATCTGGCTTCTCTCCGGTCCTCCCTCTGCTATTAGTCATCAAAGATGTGAAACCAGCAGGAGGGCAAGACACATTTCTGCAAAGTTGGTTTTACACCTTAAAAAAATGTGGGGGAAATAAAATGAAAATTCCAGCTCTAACCCCTGAATGCTAAAGTTTGTCATCTATCAATAAATTCTTGGGCGAGTGGAAAATGCACCTTTGGAAGCCACTATTTAAGGACCAGTCCTTTAACTCACAAAAGTCCAAAGACCAGAACAGGGTGCACACTGGGAAGGGGCCGGAGGGTTGAAAAAGGAGGAGGCCGGCCAGTGAAGGGGGAGCAGCAGGAGAGAGAGGACAAGCCAGTCTTTTGGATTTCTCATTAATTCAGCGTGGCCCTCTCTTTCAGTTTTTTTCAAGGCCCGCCCACTGACCATTATCTGCCCAGGCCTTATAAATGCAGCCTGTTGCTGTTGTTTATGAGTACACACACGTTTCAGAGCTCCAACCAACCACCAGAACTCCTGCCAACATGAGAGAGTTGAAGAGCAAGGACTTCTGGAGGGCCGTTCTGGCCGAGTTGGTCGGGATGACCCTCTTCATTTTCCTCAGCATCTCCACAGCTATTGGGAACAAGAACAACAGCAACCCCGACCAGGAGGTGAAGGTGTCTCTGGCCTTTGGACTTGCCATTGCCACATTGGCCCAGAGCTTAGGGCACATCAGCGGAGCCCACCTGAATCCTGCGGTGACCCTGGGAATGCTCGCCAGCTGCCAGATCAGTGTGTTCAAGGCAGTCATGTACATCGTGGCCCAGATGCTGGGCTCGGCCCTCGCGAGTGGTATCGTGTTTGGAACCCGTCCATCTGACAACGAAGCGCTGGGACTCAACTCTGTGAGTAAACTACGCCGTCTTACTGCTGTTACAATACAAAAACGTGTTCATGAAAACGTCCAAATCAAGAGATTCTCTTCAGATTGCAATGTTATGTTTTCAAGCACCTCTCGGGTGGAAACACAGCACACAGTGAAACCCCACAGACCGTGAAAGCCACAAGACTGCAATAATTATGCTGTGACTTCTCCTTTCTAAACATGCAGCATTTGCATTCTTGAAAACGTTTAACTCGAACCACCAGCTGCCGTCACAGTTAAAGCAGCCCAAATAAGACGAGCGGTCACGGGTTGGTTTTCCTGGAAGACGCACAATTGAATACCTCCTACAAATTGGTGTTGGCAGCATGGGGCCGTTGGGACGCAGCCGTAATGGGAAAAGCTCCATCTTGACACAGACTGAACAAACTCTTGTTGTTTTGGGTTTCTCTCCAACTATCGCAGCTCAGTGGCGTCACTCCCAGTCAAGGCGTAGGCATTGAGCTGCTGGCAACCTTCCAGCTTGTGCTGTGCGTTATTGCCGTCACTGATAAAAGGCGGCGTGATGTCACCGGCTCTGCACCCTTGGCCATTGGCCTCTCAGTGTGCTTGGGGCACTTGGCAGCGGTGAGTCCCCCCCCCCACCATTACACAACCCGAGCCCGCAGCTGCTGCGGCGTCAATGTCACGGCTATCTTTTGCTCCTTCCAGATCAGCTACACGGGATGCGGCATCAATCCCGCTCGCTCCTTCGGCCCCGCTTTGATCCTGAACGATTTCACAAACCACTGGGTAAGTCGGAGACAAAAACGTCCGCGCATTTTCCTGCAGTCCAGGCTGAAATATTTGAGTCGTGCCAGAGCAAACATTTGTGAAATCCTCATTCATGAGTTAATCATTCCTACCACTGCTTCAGCTTTGCAATAACCTGTACTGGGGTGTTGAGAAAAGTTCAGCATTTTTGTGCAAAATTCCCACGTTATCACTCACGATGTCTGGAGACTGATCAGCGTCGTCCCTCGCAGGTGTACTGGGTGGGGCCTATGTGCGGCGGGGTGGCGGCAGCCCTCATATACGATTTCCTGCTTGCACCCAAATATGACGACTTCCCCGAACGCATGAAGGTCCTGGTCAGCGGGCCGGTGGGCGACTACGACGTCAACGGGGGCAACGACAACACCACAGTGGAGATGACATCAAAATAGTCTCATGAACTCATAACCACTTAGTTGCATATATATGTATTTTGTCTATATTCCTGTAAAAAGACACTATTGAATTTAGCACAGATGCCTGTTTTGTATTATTTTGTACTGCCAATGAGGATTGTGGTAACGGGTTTCTTTGTGTCTTCAAAAAAGAAAGAAAGAAATAAATCCCTTCTTTGGTTGGCACCGCTTACAGAATTTTATCCGAACTTTCAGACAAGTTGAGGAGAATCGTGGCGGAACCGTTTCTCAAACGTTTGTATCATATTAGTGTTGCTGATGAGCCATTTTTTTCTGCTTTACATACTTATGTCGTTTCTGATGGAGGATGTATTATGTGTTTACTCATTTAATACCTGTCACTTTTTTACGTAAATAAAACACCTGTTGTTGAAGTCAGGACTCTCTTCTATTTCTAAATGGAGGATTGTATGAATCGGGCCTGGTGCCTGTTTTTGTCGATTACAGAAGAGTTCTCTGTGCTCACGGGGCTAAAGTTTGCTGCACCCCCCATCATTTCCAGTTCAACGTGCATTCCCACTGTTTTTGTGGCCTCCAAGTTCTACTGCAAAACAAACTCTACACGATGTGACAACCCATCCCGCCGTTATTGCTGGGCTGCGTGTCCGAGAACACCTTAGACGCGTGCGTCCGTCCGACAGCGTGCACGCCATGCGGATGTGCAAACACGTCCTGGCGATGTCGCGCATTTTTTATTCATGTCTTGTTCTGGGTCCTGTGAGGGCCGTAATGTGGGCGAAGCAGATTTCCTGACAGAAATCCACATAATCAAATAGCTAAAAAGGAATTTGTGAGCAGAGGGACCAGAGTTTTTCCCCGTTCGTGCTTTCATCTGATAAGAACGCGAACAAAGCTCCGCATTCATTAACCTGCTTCGGCTTTTCTTGCCTCTCGAAAAACTCAATGAAATAATCTGCAGCGGTGTGTCGCAGGTCGAACAATGTGAGATGCATGAGGAGACTCGAGAAGGTTCAGCATCCTGACCTCAAGGAAAGAGCGGTTTTTAAAAAGTGGGAGCAATTTTTCATTTTTCTTCATGTATTTGGAAAACAGGAAATTATCTTTTCATGGTGGTCACTGATTTTGTGTGACAGATAAAAAGAAATCTGTAATTGCGGGCACATTTGCCAATATTGATCACGCTGTATGACTTTTTATTCAAATTTACAGTCCCTCGTTCTTAGCATGACTCATCAAATCAGAGAAATGATTCCAGCTCCTTACAGCGCTTAAACATCCCATCTGAAGAGGGAAGCAGGGTGGGAGCTGCATGTGGAGATGGAATGAGGTGGTCTCACTGGTATGTGATCGTGTTGTACTGGACTTTTCTACTCCCGTGATGCTAATTAAGACTGTTTCGAAGGTTCACCATTATCAGATGATTTAAGATAAGATCTACAGATGGTTTCGCAAGGGAGGGGGGGGGGGCTTTTGCTGCGGTCTTTATCTTTATTCCCTATATTTAGTTTATGTTGTGCAGTCAATCATCATACTTTTCAGTCGATATCATGCGTCCTCCCAAATCTCCTATCTTAAGATCTTATCTCCAGTGATATAAGAGTTGTTTGTCATGAACACGTTGATGACACATGAAGTGTTTGCATGAATTACCTAAAATTGGATAAATCTTAGAAAAAGAGCAAATAATTTCACCTTGATAAGGTGAAAGAAAAGAGGCTTCTTTCTGGGAGTTTGCATTGTTGCTCCAGTCAAAGGTGAGCCTTTGATTTTCTACACTGGTGAGAGGAAAAGAAGCCGCGTGACCTTTTAACCTGTCAGGGCGCTCACACAGAGAGGAGCAGCAGGGGAGGCTGGTTTCCTTGTCTTCCATTCAAAAGGCCTCCATTGCCTCTAAGCGGGTATATGACTGATGCTAACTTCAATGGCTCTGCGTGATGCAAGTGTGGTGGGCTTGGGAGACTTTTGGGAGCAGGCAGTGTCTTTGAATGGGTCACGTCTTTCCCCTCCTCTCTCGCCCCATAATTATGGCGTCCTTTTAAAAGGCACCTGTTGGAATTTGTTTTAAGGTATGATTTGGGATAACTGTCTCCTGATTTATTCCATGTGTACTCGGTGTTTGTGTCTGCACCATTATGAGCTACCTCTGACACCCCCCTCCCCACCCTGGTTGGTATGCAGGTTAGCACCCTAGGTCTGTTTCTAGAGATAAGCTATCCAACCTCACTGCCTTGGCCATTTTTTTCTTTCATTGACTATTACCATGCTCATCCTTTCCAGCTGATTCTTGCTTATTTTTCTTTTTCCAGAGCGCTGCTTGCATGAGGTGGTATCTGCAGCCCACAGACATTGTTTGAGATAGAGCTGCTTCTCCAGGATGGCACATCCTCGCGGCCCAGATGGTTTGCAGTGTCTCCCGGTACCATGTGAAGAGCATGTAGGAGCCTCCAGGAGGAAGGCCAGGACCACAGGAGAGGTGCGAGGTGGCCATAGTAGGGCAAGAGTGCAGCAGTAGACTTTAATCTGTTCTCACATTGTGTTCCACCAATCACCTTAATTAAAGTCCCTCTTTAATCCCCATTAGTATTTGCACCTTTTCGGCAGTTTGGTGCTTGAAGCTTGACTTGACCATGTCATTGATACCCTTTTTTTACCCTTTATTTGCCCTTAATACCCTTCAGCCATCGCCACATCCCATCCCAACCTGACAAAACAGGCTCAGAATCCAAAAAGTTGATGAGACATTGAGGATGTTGTCTGAGTCTTGAGTGTCCTCAGGCTGCTTTAAGGAAAGTAAAACATACTTTAGTAAACTAGGAATGCGACTGCTCATGGGTAAGACTGCATTTAAACAAGCAAATGCTTGTTCTTTCTCAACAGGTCTGGTCTTAAAAGTCTTGTGAAAAGCTGTAAAAGCAGCACCATCTTCTTTTAAGCTGGAAAAATAAGAAAAAAAAGCAGCACGCAGAGATCAACCTCCAACCTGTTTCTCATTAACTCTGACATGTCCCCCCCCCACACACACACACACACAGAACCGACGTGTGTTTTTACACGTATTTCTGCCTGTGCAAATGTCTGCCCCCCCCCCCCTTCGTCAGTTTTATTTGAAACCCGTCAGTTTTGAATCCGTAGGTTTATCTCTTTTTACTGCAAATCAGACAGAGGAGATAAATGTGGCTTTGTCCTGCTGTCAGGCTGAGCTCCAACCTCTGCCAGAACAGCGTCCCTGTTGTAGCTCAGAATTTGGGAGCTGTGACTGGCAGAGTCATTGTGGATCGTGTTGGGCCAAGAACCAAACGTTCACTTTGTGCATCCAATTTTCCTTTTCCTCGGCAGCCCTCCGATTATCGAATGACACCTAGCCCTCAGACTGAGTGGCATTTCGAGGAATTGCCTTCAACCTCCATTAGCTTCCTTGTTAACTCCTGACACACGTTCGTCAATGGCTTAAATCCAAATTGACAGATTCTTGATTTTTATTGCTGCTCTTTAGCCTCTCGCCATAAAGGAAATCTTTAGGAAGGGCAGCTTGAACAGGATGAAAGTTTGAGTGAAACTGCATGGTCCTCCTTCTCATAAATTACCATAATTAATTATCCATCAACTAAAAGTTGAGCTGTGTACTCTCACACCAAGGCTCCGTCCTAATCATGTGACACTCTTCTCCACTGTTCCTCCATTTGTCTACACAGCTCAGTCAACCTTGTTGGTGTGAGTAGTTGATGTTTCCTCTCTCAATTCCCTGTCCATCCTGGCACATCGAGGCGTAATAAAAGATGAGCTCCCTCTAAATGGGTCTGACACGCGCAGGGAAGCGGCAACCCTTTCCTCAGTTACACTCTCCGCCAGACACACAAGACCTGGCGTCAAATTGCTCCAACCTACGGCCTGCGACTGTTGGAGATTTTGCAGATGATTGAGCGTGCATTGGCTTGCTGCGTCTCAGATAAAGAGGCGGTTGCTATCCTGCATTGTTGTTTAGGTGTTCTCGGCTCTCCTGGGCGGTTACAGGCTGGTACCCAGAGAAGTTCCATTTCTGCTCCCACTCAACAATAGAAATTGAACTTCATCAATCTCTAAAGGAGGGTTTTTAAAACCCATCTGCTTTGAATGACTTGAATTTCTCATTTTCTCCACCCAAAGGAAAGCATTTCTTTCATTTGAGCAAATCCTCCCATTAAGATGAGCACATCTGTCATCACGTCAAACCTGCCATCCACCTGTTAAAAAGCCCTACAGGTTGAGGTCCAACAGCACCGCCTAGTGGTGAAGAGCAAAAGTCAGGACACCCCTGGCCTCAGCAGGAATAAAGTTCAAACAGCAAATATAATGATCAAAGGATCTGAGGGACTTTGACCCTTGCTATGCCAAAGATCAATGCCAAATGCCATCTTTGATCATACAGCCTTGTATTTTTACTTCCCTCAATGACATGTATTGCCTGGGAGTTGAACAACCTTCATTAAAGGAAGACAACGCAGATCTCTCTCCATGTACCGTGATTCTCTAATCAGAATCAGAATCAATCAATCTGCCGCCTCAACCATCGATGCTTTTACTGAGGCTCACCCTCACACAAACAGTACGTGCATCTTTTTGATTCCTCTTTCACTCTTTCCTCCCCCCTTTTCGCACAAGCCACCACTATATATAACGGATCACTGACGCCTCGGTTTTTAAAGCAGCGTACACATCTGGCACAGCAATGGCAGAGATAAAGCGCTGGACGTTTTGGAGAGCCGTGTTGGCGGAGTTTCTCGGCATGTTGCTCTTCATATTCTTCGCTCTGTGCGCGATCATCGGGAAAGACGGGAGTTCGGGCGTATCCCAAGAGGTCAAGGTGACCTTGGCCTTTGCGCTTAGCGATCGCCACGCTGGCTCAGACCTTCGGCCACATCAGTGGGGCACACTTGAACCCCGCCGTGACGTTGGGCCTGCTGGTCAGCTGCCAGATCAGCGTTCTCAGATGTGTCTGCTACATCCTGGCCCAGATGCTCGGAGCGGTTACAGCCAGCGCTATCGTCAATACTTTTGGAGCCAACACACCCCTCGGTGTTAATGCGGTAATCAAGCCTTTTATTAACCGGCATTTAAGTGGGTGATTCTAGTTAGAACTGAATTCATTTAGTTGTAGTTTGTTTCTTGCAGCTCAACAAGGTGACTCCAGCACAAGGCTTCGCCATTGAGTTCTTTGCTACCCTTCAGCTGGTTCTCTGTGTGATAGCAGTGACAGATAAACGGCGGAATGACATTCAAGGATCCGCACCACTGGCTATCGGCCTGTCCGTTGGGCTCGGACACCTGGCAGCAGTAAGTAATGACCCACAAAAAAAGTAGAAAAAAATGGAAACTTGTGATATTGGGCTTCATTGCAGAGAAAATAAGTAGAATGTTCCTGTGATGTCGCGGTACAGTCACTGTAATGCATAAATTATGAATTCCAAGGATATTTAGTTTGTTGAACAGCTGAATTTGCTGCTTTCAGATTAGTTTCACCGGATGTGGCATTAATCCAGCGCGCTCCTTCGGCCCGGCTGTGATACGGGGTAAAATGGCCAACCACTGGGTAATTATCAGAATTCACTTCAGAGCCGTAATGTCTCATTTCTGCCTCTGCTTCGTGCTGACAGCTGTGGTGGCTTTTTGTTCCAGGTGTACTGGGTGGGGCCCATGTGTGGCGGCATAGTGGCGGCTCTTATCTACGAATTTCTCCAGTGTCCACGGATGCATAACTTCAGACCTCGCTTTGAAATCCTGCTTAATGGCCATGACGAAGAAAACGACAGCCCTGACCTGAACAGAGAAGAAATCATCAGGCCGGGGCCAAGTCAATGGCCAAAACAGTGAAGACATGCAACATTTAAGCTTTAACAACCTCTGGGTCAAAGATATGCTTTAATTATCACTGTGTATGTGCGTGCGTGTGTGTGTCTTTTTTTTTTTTTTTGGCTGTCATCAGATCCATTTTCCCCACAAACAATAATAAAGACTGTTTTTCATCCAGTGTCAGTGGATGAATAGATCTCACTACATTCAGCAGGGGTTCAAAGTAAGTCTAACATTTCCTATTTATATTAAGCGCCACGACGGCACAATACATATTTACACCGACTTGACCTTGACCTTATTTTGCTCCTCAGTACTTCACAGAAGCGCCATATCGTTCCCTTTAGAAGCTTAGTACTTTTCCTAAAATATCACTTAGCGGTTAAACAACGGAAAGATGAGAAATGTATCATTTATTCATCAGCTCGGTTCGGCGGGATGTGACTGGGTTGCAGATTTCCTCCTCAACCCAGCAACAGTCCCCCCCCCCCCCCACGGTCCTGTTTTATGGCTTACGAGCTAATCATTGAATAATCACCGGCCGACTTTAAAACGCAGCCACACATTTCTTACCTAAATCCGAGGGCCGTCCAGCCAAGGTCATCTGGGTGAAGCTATTTTTTTATCTTCAGGAACAATCGGGGCAGCGTGACCGCCGCGCTTGGACGCACAGCCCCTCGTTGAGCGCTCTCATTCTGCTTTGTGCGAGATGATCATTAACAAAATGTCCCAAATCATTTTATGTCCTGTGAAGCTGTTAAGGCAGGTTTAGTGCCACACAGCATGCAGGGCATTTTCTTTTAAATGAAAACATTTAAAGCAGGTTTTTAAGACTCTAATGATGTGGGACAAAAACAGAGAAACCTCTGCAGCTTGCATAAATCAACACACTTATTTTATTTATTTATTCACAATAACTGGAATAAAACTTTTTATCTCTGTTCAGTACATAATTATTGCAGAATATTGGTCTCCGCTAGGAAGTGTTATCTCAATTCTGACCGGATTTCTCCTCAAGCATGCTGTGCTACTGAATTTATTTCTGTCAAGCGTAGCCGCGATGATAACTTTATCTCAAATGATACAGCACTTTTTAACGGTGGGATTTCAGCAGTGGATCTGTGCAACAGTCGTCGATATGAAATCTCCTTCCTTTGTGTGCTTAACCTCAGAGGTCAGAGCATTGTTTGTAGCCTCTTGTTTTGAAGTTTGTTCTCAACTGTATGGACAATGCTCTTTTTGTTGCCCCTGGGCCAGTTTGTCTGAGATTGTCCCCAACCAAATTATTTGGCTTGATCACTTGGCAAGTGGACCATGTTCGGCGCTCTTCTCATTATCTTTATCTAGACAAAATAAACAGCCGAGAATTGAGGCTGAACCTGATTTTGAGAGATCGGACAAGTTAACTGTATTATATTCTCCCGGGCGTTATCAGACTGTGGTAGAAAACCAGAGTTCCATGTTTTCTCTTTGAAAATTGCATCACACCGAAGCAGGAATGTGTCAGCAAATACCATAAAAACAATGAATTAATCCTATAAAGAGTAACACACACATATACACACACGGGTAATGAGTAACACTCTTGCACTCTGGGCCCTCCCTTATTTACAATAACAGCAGTGTGGTTTATTTTAGACCACCATCCAGCAAATGTGTGTGAATTAGTCCTAGACCAGTGTTCTGTTCTTGTTGTTATTTTAAGGTCTCTTAAGGTTTCTTAAAAGAAAAAAAACACATCCCCAAGTTGAGGCTGAGCCCCACAGATGCAGGATTTTGAATGATGCATTTGTGAAGACAGTACTGTCGAGCCATATCTGTAATGTGTGGGCAACATAACCTCTGCCCTCTGCTCGTCTCCACACACGGACTGATGCCGAGACCTTATCCGGAAGCCAAATGGTGCTCGCCACACACTCGCCCTTTCTGCTTCTCATCGGTTCAGTAAACACAACACATCAGACATGGAGGCAGTTCTGTTCTGGGTGCACGGTTGCACGTATGGTTTACTGTGGATATGGCAAAACAAGGAGCCAACCCAAGCTGCAAAGTAAACCCTTTTAACTTCCCCTTTTGGAGACCACTGTGATCGCACAGTGGTCAGAAAAATGAAAAATCAGCTCTTTTGTTGTAACTACTGGGTTCTGTTTTCACAGATTCGGGATTTTAGTGCGATCATCAGCACAACACCTCCGGATCTCTTAACTGCCTTTGTAACCGAGGGCTAAACACTTAATACGTGAAACCTTGAATGACCCCTCACAATGAGACATCCCATCCTGGAAATTGCTTAATAAACACAGGTGAAGGCCACAATGCAGCACAGATCCCCCCGCTAAATTTAGGCCATTTGTAGTTCTAAGAAAGCTCCACGGGTTGAGGTCCAAGGGTCGGGACATGCTTGGCCTTACGTAGAAATAGGATCAAACAGCAACCATGACCAAAGAAACCGCAGTGTCAGTTAAGCACCATGTCATATTAGATAAGCTAAATATAATAAATGCGTTTTGGAGCTTTTTATTTTTGTTGTTACCTGTGAAAAGACTAGTAATTTAATGGCATTTACATAGCAACTCAGGAACCTGCACTCACACTGCTGACAGCCTAATTCAATCAATAGGTTGTAAAGCATTTCCACCTTGTGGTCGCTCATGGAATATACGATTGGAACATAAATTATACTATTAATATATAATTATGTAATTATAATATAAGACTCCAACAAAAATTGTCCCCTGTGTGAGTGGAGCGGTCAAAACTTAAAATTACCCTGACGTTTTGAAAAAAAAAAAATCATTCTTTGTTCATTTTAGAGATGTGGAGAGAGTTGACCATCACCCACTAGTTGAGGTTGATTCTATTTTTAATTAAAATCGGTTCAGAACTTTCCAAGTTATTTTAATCACAAACATAAACTCTATGGATGGAGTTAATAATTACGCCAGATCAGACAGCCCCTAAACGCATCACTACTCCTAACCGGAAAACGTCTTGCACCATTTCCGGTTGTAAGTGAAGATGTCGCCGTCCTTATTTAATTTTGTTGAAGCTAAAGATAAATTCACGGTAAGACATCATATTTATTCGCCCGATACCATCTCATAGCTAACGATACATCCTCATTAAAAATTCTAGCCACATGAATTTCTTGTTCCTACAGATTGCATGTTAGCTCTTTCAATTGTATCATGATAGCCTGTAGCTAATGCTAGCTAAGCTAACAATAACGTCTTAATTTTGCGTGTATCGTTAACATTTACACACCCCCACAGACGTCTGCTAAACATGCCCTCACTGGAAAAACCGGAAAACACCTGGTAAATGCTTTTAACCAGATTCCTGGGAGGTACGTCATATTATTGGAGCATTTTAACAAGTTACCTAGCCATACTAGCGACCCTCCTTTAAACTGCTAATTATACGGTGGTCGTTTGTTTCAGCGAGACAGAAAAGAAGACCACCCTTGACCAGGCACTGAGAGGGGTTCTCGGCGATCAGATTGTGAGTCAATCCACAGTCTAAGTAATCATCGCAATCAACCGTGAAATTAGGCAATCCTTCATTTTCATTTCCCCTGCAGGTTGAGCAGAAGTCGAGCTGCGATGACTACTTGTCCCTCATCTACCTGAGCATCGATTCTGTAACAGAAGGTGCGCAGCTTTCTAACAGTTTCCAGAGTTAGATCAACTTTCTCAAGTCTATCGTTAAAGCCTGGAGATGACAATTGTCAACTTCACCTTGAAGAAGGTTTTTCCCTCCTTTCCGTGCTCTCATGCAGGGATCTGCTCTGCTACGACGCCTTTCGTCCTGTTGGGAGACGTCCTCGACTGTCTGCCTCTCGACCAGTGTGACAAAATATTCTCTTTTGTCGAGGAAAATGTATCCACCTGGAAATCGGTAAATAAGTGACAGCTTCTCGGTAAATTCCGTCCAAGTATTTGGTGTGCGTCATTGAACTGCGCTCTCCCTTTTTCCTAGAACTCATTTTACACTGCTGGGAAAAACTACTTGTTGAGGATGTGCAATGGTGAGTGAAGCCGTTCGTTCTTGTTTAGGAGCCAAATGTTTCGTATCAGTAGCTGTTTCTAACGATTCCTAATGTGTTTAGATCTGTTACGGAGGCTGTCCAAATCCCAGAACACTGTATTCTGCGGGCGAATCCAGCTGTTCTTGGCGCGTCTTTTCCCGTTGTCTGAAAAGTCAGGTGAGAAGTTTTTAGTGTGTGTTACCTCTGCTACCTCTAAGATTTTGAATGTTTTGCAGGGACTTTTTACTTAAACTGACATTTGTGTTTGTCCCAGGTCTCAATCTGCAGAGCCAGTTTAACCTGGACAATATCACAGTGTTCAACAAGAACGAGCAGGAGAGCACTCTAGGCCAGAAGGTAGGACAAGTCCAATTTCCTTGAAACTCTAATGTTGAGATGAGTTATTGATTTGTGGTTTATTGGCTGTAGAACACAGAAGAAAAAGAGGATGGGATGGAGGTAGAGGAGGGGGAAATGGGGGAGGAAGATGCCCCTGCCCCTTGGTATGTAAAGGTCAAGCTCTAAAAGAGTTTTTGACTCACTAGTTGCACTGATGAAAACTGAGGTGACCCTTTATTTCCAGTTCCATCCCCATCGACTACAACTTGTACAGGAAATTCTGGACGCTGCAGGACTACTTCAGGAACCCCGTGCAGTGTTACGATAAATTCTCTTGGATGACTTTCGTTAAGGTAAAAGTACAGAAAAGGAAACCAATTGGTGTCGTCTCCCTGACGTTTCTGAGGAGAAAAATCAGCTTATTTGTTTGTGGCCCACAGTATTCAGATGAAACCTTGGCGGTTTTCAAAAGCTACAAACTGGACGACATGCAGGCGTCTAAGAGGAAGCTGGAGGACCTGAGAGCGTCTGGAGGGGACCACGTTTACTTTGCCAAGTTTTTAACTAGTGAGAAGGTGAAAAAAAACCTTTAGACTTTAGAAAAATCAAGTTTATGTTCTGGACAAATTTCTTGATGTGTGTGTTCATCTCTCCATCTACAGCTGATGGACTTGCAGCTGAGCGACAGCAACTTCAGGCGGCACATTCTGCTGCAGTACCTCATCCTGTTCCAGTACCTGAAGGGTCAAGTCAAGTTTAAAGGCAAGCTGTCTGTGCTCTAGCGCTCTTCTCTTCAGAGCTTGACACAAGACTAAAGGTTCTCGCTGTATTTGTCCTGCAGCTCCGGCTCTGTTCTGAATGATGATCAGGCTGCTTGGATTGAAGAGACTTCGAAACTGGCTTATCAGGTCCGTCCCTGCTGTGAATCACGTGGTTTTCTATCGCTGAAGCCTGTTATAATGTCCCACTGTTGTGTGTCCAGCTTCTGCGGGAGATTCCTCCTGATGGAGACAAGTTTGCCACCATGGTGGAGGTAGATGTTGTGTCGGAACACTTTCATCACGAGTTTTAAAGCCACCCTGACCGACCTGAAGTGCTGCACTTTAACGTTTTTCCCATCTCCAACAGCATATTCTTGGCACAGAGGAGAACTGGAATAGTTGGAAAAACGAAGGCTGTCCGAGCTTTGTGAAAGAAAGGTAGAGCTTTTATTTCCGTCTGTTCCTGTGTTGGCGTGAGCTTGAGCTAATGAGATAAAATGACAATTTGTGTCCTCTTAAACAGGACAGTGGATGACAAACCCAAAAGACCCGCCAGGAAAAGACAAGCTCCAGAGGACTTCCTGGGAAAAGGGCCAGACCGCAAGATATTTATGGGAAAGTACGTGAACCAAATGGATGGACTGGATTAATAGCACTGAGTATTGAAACAGATTAATGAGTGTTCTTTTATATTATTTATGCCAGTCTCTGTCTGTGACATATGTTTGAGTATTAGTCTGTAAAGGAAGGATGAAATGAAAAATGAATCCGAAACACGAGAGATGAGCTATAAACGATCTGGAAAGTCGCCCATATCGGTGCCTTTTTTTGTTTTATTAGTGATGAATTAACTCGACTTTGGAACCTGAACCACGACAACATGGACGCCTGCAAGTCTGAGTCCAGGTCAGACAAAGTCCATTTGGAATTTGACTCGCATTTTTACACTTTTATTTATTTTATTTTATTTGGTCTGCCGTTTCTCCGCACAGGGAATTTGTTCCTTCCCTTGACGACTTCTTCTCAGAGGCCATCGAGCAGGCCGACCCTGCTAACATGGTGGAGGACGAGTATAAGTAAGTGTGCAGTCTCGGGGGGGCATTTAAGGTTTCCTGCATGTTTGTGACCCTTCTGGAACATTCTGCCAAACAAAACAGGGTCGTGCGGAACCCAAACTATGGCTGGCGAGCTCTGAGGCTGCTTTCCAGGAGAAGTCCGCATTTCTTTCAGCCAACCAATCAGAAGTTCAAGAGCCTGGCAGATTACCTGGACAGCATGGTTAGCAAACTAGCCAAAGAGCTGCCGGTGAGCCTGGACAGATACTGTTGTTTTTTTAGGGACACCAAAGTGCCAAATATTGATCTTAAGTTTGATTTGACACTTGTAGAAGGACATTCCCTGTGAAGAGATCAAGACAGGAGAGGAGGACGATGATGATAACGGGGACAATCTCCTCAAAGACAGCAACGACAGTACGTTCAGCCATCTGTTCGTTGAGTTCTGTGATGTTATAATTTCCCTGGCGTGTTTTCATCGTCCCTGCCGTCTTTGGCCCAGGTCCCAGCATGCAGAACAAGATGGTGTCCAACCAGCAGATGGACGACGTGGCAGCCAAGCTGGGCGCTCGGTGGAAGACGCTGGCCACTCATCTGGAGATGAAGGCGGCCGAACTGAGGGAGATCGAGACGGACAGTGAAGATGTGGACATGCAGGCCAAACTGCTGCTGGTGGCCTGGCAGGACAGAGAGGGGAACCAGGCCACCGTGGAGAACCTGGCGGCGGCTCTCAATGTCGCCGGATTCTCCCAGATGGCAGAAACCCTCAGCGAGGGTTAAGTCTTGATTCTGCAGCTTGTTTTCATACCAAAAACTTGGATTGTTTTTTTTTTTTTTTGTATGTTTAAAATTTCACTGTTAACAATAGATTAAATCCGTTTTTGAAATAAAACACCTGAGTGTTGATCTTGGAGATTTTAGAATGTTTATTTTCACCACTTGTAGCAGAGTGAAGCAGAGCAACGTGTAAACCATCACAGCCGAATCTCACGCCTTTATTTAACCGCACAAGGTTCACAACAAGGTCGGAGTTCCACACACACTCCCGCCTCCCCCAGAAAGCATGAATGGTTTGGCAGAGAAGCCTCATTTAAGAACAATTCCAGGAGACTGTGGGAGCCAAGCGCTTAAGAAAAGACCTGAACCTGAATCTGAACTTCCTAAAGGCGAGTCTTATGTTACAGTGAAAACCTTAAGACAGCCAGGAAGACAAGACGGTCGGGCGCGACGGCACAGCGAGGCGATTTTTGTACAAGCGATTTTAAATGACTCCGGACAAATACTTCACTTAAATGACACAAGCACCTGAAATGTTTTAAAAATATACAATGTGTATAAAACTGCAAGTCTAAGCTTAAGAACCATCGTCTGGGGATCCAGGCCAGAGAGCGAGTCTCCTCATATTCCCGTATTCCGAAGCTCCTCGGGGTCGAATATTTAACACCACCGGCTGACAGAATGTTAAATAAGCGCGTGTGTTGGTTACAAAAACAAAAGTTAAGGTCATCAGATCGTTAAAGACACCAGTTTTATTGCACATCTATGCAGACGGTGCTTCGAAATGGCAAATAACGCGTGGTGGAACTTCCTGCGGCTACTCTTCAAGTATTTCCAGCCGCCGGGGGCCATACAGTAGAACGTAGGCTATGTGCCAGTCTCCGCCCCCCGACAGTCGCAGGATGTCCTCGGCGGTCACCACGCTCACTTTGTCGTCGTCGAACTTGAACCATTCGTCTGAAAAGGATTTTTTTTAAAAACTGTTCGTTTTGGTGGCTGATGTCTGATGTGAATGTGCTGGAATCACCGTGGTTACCTTCTTTCCTCTTGACCCATCCCACGTAATGGCCCGAGGAGCTGGAGCGGCCTTGGTGCGTCAGGACGGCCTGGAGGTCGTAGTAGCCGCTGTTGTTGGAGCCCATATCTGCAGGAGAAGATGCCGTTTAACTGCTTTAACCACCATCAGACAGGCAAGAACGTCGAATGGGATGGACCCAACGTACCGTCCGGGAAGGAAAAGGGTTCGTATTTCACCTCCTTGGCTCCGTCTGGCCTCTGCATCACCTACAGGACAAACGGTGGCTGCGTTTAAATGAGATGAACTTTTCTGCGAATGAAGAGTGGGGATTAAAGGTCGTACTTTTTGCTGCTGCTTCTCCAGCTTCTTGTCCTCGACTTCCTTAAACCTGGACCTGATGGTCAGCATTTTCTCCTGAAGCTCGCTGGTGCACAGCTCATAAACGTCCAACATGAGCGGGAACTTGACGTCCTTAACGATGCAAAAAAAAAAATAACCTGCTTTATTTATTTGAGGTTATTTGAGGCCCTAAAACTAAAATGGCTGCCAAGAAACTCCAGAAACCAAACCTTGAGGACTTTTGCATTGACAGCTTCTTTCTCTTTATAGAAAAATCGAACCATCTGAACAGTCAGGTAACCTGGGAGACGGCTCAGTTTCGACTGCAGAGAGAAACATTCTTCAAAACTGACCTTCAAGCACATATGAATTCCAAACTACAGACCGACACTACAACTTACAGATTTTATATACAGGGCGTTTCTGTCCAAGGTGGCAGACATTTTTGTGATTTCCTCCTGCAGTCTCTGGATAGAAAAAAAACAACAGAAAAGATGCCATTACCATGGAGACAACCGCACGCAGATACTAAGTGTGTGTCGGTTGCCGTCGGAGTCACACACCAGCCTCAAGCCTGTTGCCAGATATTTGACTTCCTGGTTGATGAAGCAGCTGAGCTGAAGCTGGCTTTCCTTGCCTTTGATTGGCTCTTCATCCTCAGACTCTGTGCACTTCATGCTGGACAGGAGGGTTAAGAGAAATCCCCACAAACACCTACTACGCATCAGGTCATGACCTTTAGCCTCAACCACGCGGCACAAACAAATCTAAATAATCCAAATTGACAAGAACAGGATACGTCGTTTCAAATTCTACGCCGAAATACTGTTCGATTAGGTTCTTCTTCGTACAGGCAGAAGCAGCGCTGCCTTCAGAGTCTGTCTATAGAATAAAAAATAAAAAAAATCACGTCAGCATGACAGCACAGAGCTGATTTCTCTTTATATGAAGCAACATTTCACACCCAGAGGACACGACATAAACTAGGATGCAAGTAAAGACCAATTCAACCTCCATGGGAGTAGCCGACTCAAGTGGTTCCAACTTCTGCTGAAGCACTCTCATCATCTGCAGCCAGCACTCATTAGCATCCTGAGACGGCAAAAAAAAAAAGGGTTGGTAAACTTTTCGATGCTTCGTTTCCATTGTGAGTCCACTTCGGGGTCCTCACCTGCTGCAGGTACTGGCCCTGGTCGCCCTTCTCAGCAAACTGTGGAAAGGCCATGTGGACGAACTGCAGTAAGATGATAGGCGGGAGGCTCGAGGAGGTCTTGTCCATGGTCTCGTACAAGTCACGAAGAGCTGCCGTGATATAATCTGATGGCGCGTTTGCTCCTGTGGATCGCAGGGCTCCCGAGTACCTGACGAAGATTTCAGAATGAGCAAATGCACCAAAGCAATTTAAGCGTCAGTAGATGTTCTGAGCCACCTCCTGAGTGCAGTCTTGAGCTCTGGCACGGACCGCAGGCACTGTACTGTGGCGTTCATGTAACAGGTGTTCCCCAGGTTCGCCAGCCCGCAAGGGAGCTCCATCTGCAAATGACATGATTGTTCCATTCATTGTTGCCTCGAACATTTGGAACGTTCCCTTCTGCCACATGTCCTGCGTACGCATGGATAATCCATTAAACCTGGACAAACGCTGCACAGATGTGGAGCTGAGAAAAGCAGCCACGAAGGGCTCGAGGCAAGCCATCAATGATTTAACGCTCCGACTCCGGGACAGCTTAAATCCTCTCAAAGCTGACAGGGGGGGGAAGCATCAAGCCACCAAAAGAGGGATTTGTGCTCTACCTGTACTGGTCAGGCTTTTTACTTACAGCTGAGGCCAGCTGCTCCTCAGTCATGTCTTCCACAAACATTGGCCTGACAGCAGGCTCCTCGGGCAGGGCCTCAGCCGAGCCCATCATCAGCAGAGTCATTCCCTACAACAGGAGCAGAAATGCACAGACTCACTCGCTCATTCATCCCAGGCTAAGAAACATAAGGCGCATGCTGAAATACTTACATTTTTTAATTTAATGTTGCCCCACTCATCATCCTAGGATGAGCAGAAACAAAGCAATAGATTAGTTATAAAACAGTATATTGTTCTTATATATACAGCTGTATTATGAATTATTATGCTGCTAATGACAATATAGTCAATGACTAGCATGCAACCCCCACTGGGAATTAGTTAGGAACTACAATAGTTACTATTTATTTCACTGTGACATAAAGCAGCCAACTAATCTTAAAAGAATCTGCTAAAAAATCCAAATTAGGAGTGTTTATTTCCACAGGTACCTTCAGGGTGCCTCCCTTCACCATGACCTTCTGTCTGTCGGGCTGAACTCCTGTCAGGGCAAAGAGCTGAGCCTTGAACACCATGGGTGGCTCCTCAGTGTTTAGTTCTACCGCATCAAACTTCTCTTTGCCCCATTTCACATTCACTGGAAGGGGGAGACACTGATTGTGAGCAGCTAGCTGTGAGCACCAGCCAACATCAGCACATCAGACAAGAACAACAACACATGACACAGCATTTAATTAGCGGCTGCAGAGTAAAAAGTATGCTGTGGAAGCTAATGTGTACACAAGCCGGTTATAGTGCCAGACCGGGATCCATTATGAGATTAACACTGCTCGTTACTGTTATTACTGTTGTGTTATAGTACTCTCTGACCCGTATCCAATGATGATTAGCTATCTTGACGTGATTCGAATCATTTCACGGTGTGTACAACTTAGTCTAGTCATAATTAGACAAATTGTTGAGATGTTTTATAAAACAAAGACTTGGATTGCGTTTTAGGCAACTATTTAGATTTCACAGTGGTTTAGTTTGTTCTGATAGCTGATATTAGCACTAGTAGCTCTCAGGGTTGTCAGATACCTGTTAGCGTAGCCAGCATTACAAGATACATTCTGTAAACTCCTAAAATCCATTAATTAGCGTTACAGGAACCAAACACGTTTGTGCTTTTTCTTCTCTCGAATGTTATTTTGCATTAACTCTACAACTAGATCCAATTAAGGCGGATAGATTATTTTTACCATTCGAATGCTAACTGTGTGGCTAACCTGGCTAAGCTAGCATGCCTAATGAAATTCACATCACAGCGCAAAACAAGTTCCCGATTTCGAGTCTTTTACAGCGGCGGCTTATGTGTTAGGTTAGAACATGATCATACCTGTAAAAACCGGCATAATTGACACTCAATCAATTCCTAATTGGTTTCAATGCCCCAAGACGAGAAATAGTTCGCTACTTCTGAACTTCATTCAAACAGAATGACGCTGTGTCACTGCATGATCCGTCACGGAAGCACGAACTGTTCTGCGCATGCGCGGAAAAGCGTCTACATCCGCGCGACAGCCAATCGAGGCAATTTAAGGTTAAGTTACGTATTTTTTTCGTTCCAACTTTATTAATCAAAATATGACGAAACAATAGAAAGAGAAAATCATGTTTTAGAATGAACATTTGATTCCATCACATGTGTATATTGTACCATAGCAGCAAATATATAAAAACAATTAAATAAAAAACAACAATAGTCAGATTGTCATAAATTAAAGTTTTATTAAAGTTTTCTTTTCTCGTTTTGGTTGAGTGTGGTTGACACTTTATAAAGCTGCATCAGTTGGTAAATTGTTTGGCAATAACAATTTCAATGTGTTACACACCATTTCCTATTTTTAGTTTTGTATTAAGACTCCATATTTAATGTCTCAGTATGAACTACAGAGACATTAAATATGAAGTCTTGTGCGGTTGAGCGTCCTTTTGAAAAATACTTCCCAAAACATTCTGGTATAAGGATGGATGATTGTGTTGTGTTGTTGATGATGTTGTTGTTTTTTTCTTAAATGTAAGTATAAGCCTGATGCCTCAGAAAGTAAGCAATTTTTTTTAACCAAATGTGTCTGTACTGCCATCTTGAGGAAGATTGTGGTATGAGCGGCTAGTTGAGTTATAATTAGGTTATTACCTAACAAAGGGCTCAAAATGTTTGGGAAAATTCATTGTGCAACTAAAATAAAAATAAAGGTAAACAAAGGCATCCCTCAGATCCCGGGATTTGTCATCTAGCTGTTCCTAGAGTTAGCTCAACTGAATCAAAAGCCTTATAAAAATCTAAAACAGCCTTTATCTACACTCAAATGATTACAGTCTAATTATAGTCCTTCAAATCAATTTGTTTCCCCGTCACATTTTGCTAAATCTGATATGAACATGTTTTGTGTATTTAGTTATGCTGCTTTGTCAAACCTTATATCCCCCATTCGTGCCCTATTCAAAATGAATCTCATGTTTTCTTGTTTTAATCATTATTATAGCAGCATATTTTGACACTTTTGACACAGATTTACTTCACTACCCCCATGTGATGAATGGCATGTTTTGATGTGTTTTATTCCATATTTTAGTGGAGAATATTTTGATACTGCAACAATTAATCAAATTATGCTCTCCTAGACACAGTGTACACCATTATTCAACAAAACAATTCCACAGAATTTAATGTGCCTTCTGCTCTGGCCCATCCCTGCCTGCTTTTTTGTGATGATCTGATTCACATGATGGAAGAGACTTTTTTCCCTGACATATAGAATATATGGTAGAAAAAAGATAAGATGGCCAAAACAAAGGGTCAAAGATGCTTTGACAAAAGAAAACTGCTGCCATAAATATTCAGCTGTGCTTCGTTTTAGACAGGAAGTTCTTAATAAATTGTCCTGATTTAAGGACTTTTGAGGAACTCTTTAACTTTTGTGTTGGTTTAAATTTCTCCTCACGGTGTATTTTAGAAATGTTTATTGCATTTATTAGCTGACTCCTACAGTATAGATGTATAATTAGTATTTGATTGTTAATTTATTCAATTATTTCCAGGCCACAGCTGCAATATATGGTGAGTCTTGACCGTCTCCCGTGCAATTACTGTAGATGTGGTGAAAGTCATTTTTCAACAGATTCAGACCTGGTAGTTGTAGTTTTTTCCTGATTTTATTTCTCCGCAGTCTCACAGGTTTACTCCGGGGTGCTGGGGAGCCTGGGCTGCTGGTTGGCCCCGATCACGCGAATTATAAGAGGTAACTCTCTTGTCGATGCTGACCAAAAGCTCTGGCCTTTCCTGGAGCTGATTACTCATTTAAAAAGCACAAATGTGTTTGAGAGCTCAGCTGTTCTTCTGCTCTTTCCAGTGGTGTCTGGTTGAATATGTGGCAGGAAGCTGTGAGTTTCTCAGGTCAGAGTACGTCAGCTTCTACACCAGACACACTCCTGCAGAAGCTTCTGCTCAGGTAGAACGACCAGATCTCCCCCTGCAGGGTAGTGCCCACAGAGGGAAAAATGTGGAACTTTGTCCGTTTTTAATCGGACTTGGCATAAATATGCGTGCAATTGAATGTCCATAAACTCTAGAATAGATATAACCTACAATGAACTTAATAAAAACTGCACAACACAGAGCCAGAGTGAAAACCAGGATACAATAAATGATAAAGATATGTTTATTGACATATCCATCAGTGCGGACTCCAATGCAATTAATCATGCAAATTATCCAAGACAAGAGTAGATCATATTTCCAGTGCTTTTTTCTTTTTTCTATTTTTTTGAATAAAAAGTTAGAAAACAAAACGTTTACAGAGGTATTCCATATTCCTCATGTCTCTCTCATTATATACACTGTGAGGGAGGGGTGGCTGCATTAACGGGACATGAACGTGTTAGAGAAGCAACTTGCGATTGTTAACATGGACAATCACTGACACAGGTTGACTCACTTTAAATAGACGAAATCCCGAAACTTGTCATGAGAAATGAGCCCATCTTGTTTGGTCGAACTAACGTTATTGCAATGTGTCCATAAAGAGGTAATCTAATATATATACTTTTATATATTCAAACCAGAAAAGAGACGATCCGATAAAACCACAGACGTGGCGTTTCCTTAAAAAATAAATGATAGAGGAGATAAGATTTGTCTTGTTTTGGAGGGGGGGGGGGGGGAGATATGGCAGTAAAATCAATACCCAATGTTAAGGCACAAGGTGGGCCAAATGCTACACCTGTTAAGTCTTCTACAAATAATTTACAATTCAAACAGTGCAGTTTTACAATTGTTAACTTAATGTTTTCCTTTTGAACCATGTATCTATGAATCAATGTAAGGCAATACATTACAAAAAAAGAAAAAAAATTACAGACAATGTACCAAATAAACAAAAATCAATGAACTTTTAGAACTCCTATATGCCATTATAATGGAATACTCCTTATGGCTTGGAGCAATAAAATAATTAGAATAAAAATAATGCATAGATTTAAATGATGATCTTGCATGCTCCTCACTCAATACTCAAAAAATCTAATACTTTGTCCCAAACCTGGTGTGTGAATTGCAGTGAAAAAAATAAAAACAAAAAGGCCAGAGATCTAAGAAGAAGGCATCAGTCATTCTCATTTTTAAAGCTGGAAACAGAAGTAAGCTTGCATTTAGTTGGAGGATCTGTCAGCTGGGTTGAGAAATGGCAAAGTAGTTGTTTTCCACCCCTGAGACACAACAACTCACTGCAGATCAGCGATGTCTGGTTGACAGTACCTTGAACCCAACACATATTTGCAGGAGTCCCAGCAAATCCCCCTGAAACTCATTTCCATTTGGGGTAATATGTGTGTGTGGAGAGGGGAAATGGGTCTTCATGACGCTACATGGTCCAGTCAAGATTAGACCCGCCCTCTCCTGGTAGACGTGAGGAATTACAGGATAATGATGATGAAGATGATGGTAATCAGGAGGCCTCCTGATGCCTTTTTCTGATGGGTTGCAATTTTCCAGCGCTGATTATTTATCTATGCGTTTTTTCCTTTTTAGTTATTTTAAATTCTAGTACAAATTTCTCCATTTTTGAGGATGAGGGAAGGAGGGAAAAAACAGAGTCCGAAACAATCCCAATGGTTCAGACGGTTAACTGAAAGACAGAAGAAAGACAGGTGTCCAGTGAAAGAAAGACACAAAAATCTTGCCTTTTGTTAGTAACCACATATATTTCAACAGGAGAGCTGGTTTACAGACGCTTTGAGGCTTGTGACCTTTCCACCGTGTATGACATTAAAAACCCTTTGAAATGGACTGGTTGAATAAGAGCCATAAGTTTACAAGTTAGTCACTGAACCCAACAACACATTAGTGGCCATTTGAAAAATCCCAAGTGTCAACTGGAAAGAGCCCAGGAGTCAACCAACCAACCAACCAACCAACCAACCAACCATGAAGTGTCTCGTGTTAGAATCAACCAGGAACTGAGGAATAAAGAGGGGTTTCTTGCACACAAAAAAAAGAGAAAACGTTCGGAAGTTCCTGTCAACAAGTGCTGGATGTTGTGTCTGCTGCCTGGAGGCTGGACTGCGCTCTGCTACAACACAGGAGACAAACAGCAGGTCACGCCACTGACTCGAGCACATCTCCGCCCAGCACAGTGGGTGACATCAGATGTGACTGTAGTACGCGCCACTCTTCCTACGGCTTCACCAGAACATCGTTTCATCCTGAAATCATTCAAACATGGTCGAGTTACCTCAGCTTTCCTGTATTGCTTTTAGGGTTCTTGCGGAAGGACTGGTTTGGTCCGGAGCGAGTGGACATGGAACGAGGTGAGGCTCGTGAAAACGTGGAGGGTGGCGTTTTGGGGATCTTCTTTCCGAGGTGGCCGATCCATTTCTTCTGCTCATCTTGGGTGAGGGCCAGTAGAAGCATGTCTCGGGCAGAGGTCACATCGTAGTTTACTGTTGGAGGACATTCAATGGTGTGTCAAATACCAGTAACCCCCAAAACATAGGACTCTAGGTTCCAGGCTGCTCGTATCCCGTTACAACAAATTATTTCTATTCTAAGATGTGGGTAAACCTGTAAATTAACATATTAAGTTGTACAATACAAGTGCCTGCTCATGATTTACACTCTTCTACTGATCAACATGAGGCAGGATAACCCCGATATGGTCACACTAAAGACATAGTGTACAAAATACATCATCAGCATATTTTAAAAGAGAAAGAAATCAAAATGTGCCTGCTGCAAAGAGTCCTTTACCTTTGCAAGGAGCTATAACGTCCTCCTTTTTGTCGAGGTGGTCCTTGTGGCACTTGACGTGGCAGCGGCGACACTCTAATGCCGCCGGCGGCTTGAAGACGTGCCACAGGGGTTTGGCACAGGCCTCGCAGTTGGAAGGAAAGTGATATAGCGTGGGGATGAACTCGTGGCCTTTGTGCGGGAGACAGTTGGTTTTGTCGCCCTGGAGGACCGGCTCCATGTCCGCCTCCTTCCTGCACTCTCCCTCGTTGGCGTAGAGAATCTGCAGAGGGACGGAGACACGCGTCAGCGCCCCTCTCAGTTGGACACACCTCTGATGTGTCATTGAACATCAGGGCAGAGGATTTTAAATCCAGATGAAGACTTTTACCTGGAATATCCTGGGAATCTCCTCTGTCTCAGCTCTGTATACATCTCCTTGTGTAACTGGTCTCACATGAAATAATTTGCTACACAAAGAAAGCACATAGTTCACAATTACAAATCAATAACGGCATTAACTCGATCCCGTGAGCATAGCGATCGGCAACGGATACTTACTCGATATCTAGTACCATTGAGGGGTTGGACTGTTCCTTATTCTGCTCATCATTGTAGAAGAGAATCTTCTTACTGCTCACCACCACATACTACAAAATATTTCAAGGACAATGGAAGGAAGACGCAGATGTTGTTCTTAAGAGGGGCACAGCATTCTCAAAGATCCAGCTAAGAGGCAGAAAGGAAATGACAAATAAATGCAACATACCTGCTTCTTCCATCCATATCGCTTGATATTAGCGCGGTTAGGAATGGACAGCCAACCCTCCAATCTGGACTCTGAAAAGCAGGCAGGATAAAAGTGACACCTCAATACTGCTGCAGGGAAAGAGGTCATGCAGCCTTTCAATCCAAACTCTACTGGCCAAAATTGGAAGTGACAAGAATCTTAAAAAAAGGTCAAAATAACAGGTGGATCCTGCACGGAGATCTTCCAAACGTAAGGTCACTGCACTGGAGTAAAGCAACGGGAGATAAGTGTTGAATATTCCATGCCACTGCTCAGTCCCCATGCAGGAAAGAAACAAAATCATAAAGATTTGAATCATTTCAAAGTCGGGGGCTAACATTTCGGAGGAATTCTGCAGCAGGAATTTGGTTTTCAAATCGTTTCACGGTCATTAAAAACACGTGGATTCAGGATTCGTAGCTTCAGAATTAGTTTAAAATCAAATGCATGCAGGTGATAACACCACAAGTTAGAGCTGCTTGACTACTAAATGTGACACAGTGGGCGAAGCGTCCAAAACGAGCAGTACTTCTATGTGAACATGCCAAAAATATGACAGGAAGGTCAACAAAGAAGAGTGTTTGAAGCGCACCAGCGGATCAACAAGATCTGAGTTTCAAGACACGTTTTGAAAGGTGCTGAGGTTTACCTCACGCAGGGTGGAGCCTGCTGAGATGCAAACATCTGACGCGATGTGGTTAAGTTACAGTTAGGAGCGACCGTGCGACTGTGAGCCTTTCCATATTAGCACTTAGATTAGAACTAGCTTGATGGCTGCTGCAGGTCAGACTGTGAGAATTGGACGTTACGTTTTTTCAGGCTTCTTTCAAAAGTGTCCTCTTCTTCTAACCAATAGGAGGTGGTTTTGTCTCTGACAAAAACGTACGAGAAAAATCAAGAACGAAACACACAATAGCTGCTGCACAGGCCAGGCAAGAGAGGCTTGTCCACTCAGTTACTCACAGAGGAAAAGGAATAGAAGTTACTAAGATAAGGAGAGCAAGGAGAACCAGCTGGACATGAGGGGGATAAAGAGAGAATGATTTAACCACAGACAACAAACAGCACACATGGAAACAAGATGTGATAAGGGGCTGCAGGAATTCTTACTGATGAAATATGATGCTTGATCGACTCACTAAAGCTCCAAACACAGCCCGCTGCTAATGTTTAAAGTTAAATACAACTGAAGAGCGTCTAAAAAGTGAAAGCCCTGGAAACCATTAATATTTAGGAATGGGTCACTGTTCATTTAGACCAGTGGTGTTTCTGCAGCTCATTTTTAACCTAGAAAATTATTGCTTCCTGAATTGTGCCTTTGCCTGCTAATTTAAGATTTGCAGAAACATATATGGATGAAGCCCGCATCTAAGCCCCAATTACATCAGCTCCGCTGTGAGGGTGCTACCTGCTATGTTGCTGTCCGTCTCATCTGTCTGCAGACTGGTGATGCTGGAGTTGTCCATGCGCTGCTGCAGGTCGTTCAGCTTCTCTCGGAGCTGCTCGATGTCACTCTCCTTGCTGTCCAGCTGCATTTGAAGCTCGTTGCGG
Organism: Takifugu rubripes; assembly: GCF_901000725.2. Classification (NCBI taxonomy): domain Eukaryota; kingdom Metazoa; phylum Chordata; class Actinopteri; order Tetraodontiformes; family Tetraodontidae; genus Takifugu; species Takifugu rubripes. The sequence goes on from NC_042306.1 coordinate 2,796,380, forward strand.
TTACTAAACTCCTCTGCTAATTGCTGTTTACAGACAGGAGGCAGAAAACAGTATTTCATTTTTAATAGAAACCAAATAAATAATGATGAACTTAACCAGGCTTCGGCGTCCCGACGCCTTGTGAACGTACCGCCTGCATCTCGCTTAGCTCCTTCTGGTACTTGATGGCCATGTGATTAAACTTGTCCTTCTCCTGGTTCAGTTCCAGTTGAAGCTTGCGGTTCTCCTTCTCTTTCTTCCGCAGGTCGGTGGTGCTGCCCTTCTTCTTCGTGTCCAGCTTCATGTCCTTGCGATTCATGATCTCTGCCAGCTTGTTTACAGCCTGACAAGTGAAAAAAAAGTCAAAACGATCAATTGATTTCTGATTGTGCCCTTTGTTTACTGGCTATGACTGATATCTTGTCAATAAAAAAAAAAAGCATCTTCACCTGAGTCTTCAGCGTGCGTTCTGTGTTTAGGACCTTTTCATAATTGGCCTTAACTGCATTTACAATGTCTTCTTTCTGATCTACATACTCTGTCAAAAAAGAGACACATAACTAGCACAAAGATGTAATTTAAACAATAAGATAGCGCGGTGGATAAATGGACCGTACCTTGTTCTTGAGTCTGAAGTTTCTCATTTAACTCCGCCTTCTCTTTGCTGAGGTTTTCAGCATCTTTGGTTAGAGTTTTATTGGATTCCTCGAGCTGCAGAAAACATTTATAACAATTTTAACCTTTGGCTGAGGCACGAAATGAGGCGACATCCTCTCCAAACATAAATGTGCATCTAAGCTGTGGGGTGGGGGCGTAGAGGTCATGCTCACCCGTGAGATAATAGCCTCTTTTTCAATAATCTCCATCTTATGTCTCGCCACTGACTTCTTATTCTCCTGGCTGAGCTCAAAGCACTGCTCCTCCTGAAGAGCACGGGCGAGCTGCTCCGATTCAGCTTTGGTCACGGTCAGATCCAGCTGAGCAGATAGCGAGTCCCTGCATCCAGCGGGAAAAAAAACCCATTTTGAAACACTGGAATTTAAACCAGCATCTACTCTTTCATGCTTCTCCAGATTCCAAACTCACCTTTCACTGCTCAGCTCCTGCATCTTTTTATGAGCCTCCTGCACCTGCCGATTCCTTTCTTCAATCTCCTCCTTTAGCTCCTTGACCTGAGTTTTGTAAAGCGTCTGAGGGAAGACGGACGCGACATTTACTCACTCGCGATTTTGCATTGGAAAGTAGGAGGAGAACTCAAGGTGTCAACTCACGGAAAAATACTGTTCAGCTTCAAGCTGGTCCTGAAGTTCCCTCATCTGTCCTTCATTGCCTCTATATTGTCTAGAAACAAATCAATCAAAATGAACCAGCTGCATTTTCAGGTCAGTATGAACACAGGTTGGAGTAGCACTGGACCGCTTAACCAGCGAGACAAAGAGCGCCTCTAAAGCCTGTAACTGGCTGCAGCAACCGGATTAGAAATGGACTCGCAGTAAACCCTAATCCTTTAATGTAAACACGGTCGTGGAGCAGCTTTGGTGCGGTCACACTAAGCTGGAATAATAGTACTTATTTGTAGACAGAATTGTCGGGCAAATTTATGCCTTGACTTTTAAAGAGCATTACCGCTCGGTGGCCTCCTGCCGGCTGGATTATAAGAAATGCGAGTGCAACTGTAACCTCAACCAATTTGGCGTATTTTAGCTGTTATTTTCCTTCTCTTTCGATTGCATTCTGTTTATTTCATCAGTGTGGGTGCGGTGGTGCAGGAGTGCCACTCACTTTGTCAGTTGTGCCAACTGAAACTCCAGTGAGCGTTTGCTCTCTAGCGCCGTGTTGATCTCCTGTTTGAGCTGCTTCTCAGAACACCTGAGGCGGTCCACCTCCTGCATGCAGCTCTTCAGCTCGCTCTGAGCCAGCACGCGCTTGCTCAGCTCCTGTTCAGCCTGTATTCGCAGGCTCTTCACCTGGAATGGGAAAATATGACAGATGGCAGATTAGCCTGTGCTCAAAGTGCCAAAACCTCTGCAGATGCCATTAAACTGATGAATGTTATAACAGAGGCAACGCACCTCGTCTTCCAGTCGTTCCTTTTGCTTCATCAGCTGCTCCATCTTCTGAACAGACTGCTTGAGGTCAAACTCCAACATGGAGCACTGCTTCTCCACTTCCACTACCCGACTCTCGGCTCGCATTCGGGCTCCAATTTCTTCAGACATCTTCTGCTGAACGGCTAAATTAGGACAATGAATGATAAATTATTGGATTGAACAATAAGTGATGGAATATCTAAGCTACTGAAAAAGCCCGACTTGAGCCTTTACACAGCTAATATCAGATACCAGAATATATTTCCATTATTACAGTATGTGTGTGAGACAGACACGGTTGCTCGCTCTACTCTTGATATTTCTACATACTGCTTTCAAATACATAACTAATCACCTATTGTGTTTTATCTCTGGCATTTATTGTGGTGAGCAAAGAGAGAATTTCCTTGAAAAGGGAAATGAGGTTTCTACTGTGCAGACGACAATAAACACGCTGAATCTTGAATATTGTATCAAAACTGTGAGAAACCTGAAAGAACGTAACTGGGCATTAAATTCCAAATAAAAACTGCCTTGAAAAAACCTTGGAAAAAAGAAAAAGAGACAGAAGCAGCATAAATGGGAAAAGAGAACAAATTAGAAAAGCAGAAGAGAAGCAGCGGCCAGGGGCGTTGTTGGGGGCCTACCATTCATGGCGGCTGATTTGGCTTCTTCGATGGACTCATATTTGTCGGTGAGCTGCGCCCGCGTCACCCGGTGCTCCGTCTGTTCCTGCTCCAGACGCTGTTGCAAAGTCTTCAGTTTGTAGTTCAGGTCAATTTCCAAGTTGTTCTTTTCCTACGGGGAGCAGCGAGAGCCAGGTTTGCTTTTAGGACCATGAGCGAAGCCTCTCAGCACCGATCAGGCCGTTCATGTCTACCTTCTCCAGGTTGTTGCTCCTCTCCTGGGCTTGTTTGCGTTCGGCTTCCACTTTTGACAGGCTGAGCTTCAGACTTTTGTTGTCCTCTTGTAACCCAGCCATCCTTGCTGAGAATGGCACGACAAAAAGCATTGTGTTACTTTCAGGAAATAAAATCAAATAGCCTCCACGGCAGCCATTCTTCCGCACCATTTCAACACGTTCCATTTTCTTTTTAGACTTTGAAAGGAAATCTATGCTGTTTCCACTCCAAAAACTGAATTTCTCTTCGTTAGTCACCTTGAAGCTCCCTGATCTCCTCAGATCCCTGGCTGTAGTTCCTCCTCTCCGAGTCGAGGGTGCTTTGAATCACCAGGACCTCCTTCTCCAACTGGGCCTTTTCTCCATCTATGGCACGGCTCCTCTCCTGCAGCTCCCGGTTCAAGCTCTCCAGCTGGCTCATGGACTTGGCCATTTCCGTGTGGTTTTTCCGTAATCTTGCTGCCGTGTCTGACTCCGCGCGCAGGAGGTCGTTGGCCTCTTCCAACTGTCCAATGGAGAGAGGAGAGAACGTGAAGCTTCCTATAGATCCTGCTTCTCCTCACCCAGACTGTTCCTGTCTCTACTGGGTACCTGATTCTGCAGTTGGATAATTTTGTCATTTGAGGCCTGTGAGTTTTGGCTGATCTTTCTCATATCTTCAAGCTGCTCCTTTAAAGTTGACGCTAGAAAAACAGATGGATACATTTATACGTGCATTGCATTTTTTCGCAACTTTAAGCACACCTTCACAACGAGGAGCGTTCACCTTTCGAACAGCCTCCTGTCGAAGCACTTCATACAACATTATAATTTACCCTCATTTTCCAAGTTGCGTCTCTTCTCTGCCTCCTGGTCAGCTTTTCTTTGGTACTCGGTGAATCGGTGCTGCAGCATGATCTTGTCCTTCTCCAGCAAAGACACGCTGGCCTCTGTATTCTTTCTAATGTTTGCCTGTGAAATGGAACAGGGCAAACGTCATCTCTTATTCCGTTTACGTTATCATAAAATTGTTAATGGCCTATTGAAGAATAATGCAAAACAGAGTGAAGAAGCAGTCTTGGAGTTTCACCTCTTCGTCCAGTTCCTTCATGATCTTTTCAAGCTTGGTGTGTGATGCCCTGGGAGGAACACAAATTGTGAACTTAGCACTACCCAAACTGACCCAAATTCTTTTGTTCTGATGAAGTTCTGATTCCGTGTTTAAAGACATTTTATGTTTCCAATTTTGTTGAGTCGTAAACTTTGTATTATGCATCGCCCAGCTGCTGAACTGTGGAAAATGGAAGAATTAATAGAAGAGCAGAACATTTGTGTTCCACACCTGCATTTCTGCTCCAACTCATCCTTCAGCTGCATCTCGCTGTGAAGCTGCTCCTCCAGCTGGTAGATCCTTTTCTGCAGGTTCTCCAGCTGAGCAGGAAATAAAGGTTTGATTAAAACGGGAACAAACATCTCTGTAGGAACAGATTAGTGTTGGAGATAATCTGCAGGAATGACAGAAAGCAGATATATTCTGAAGGCTCTTTTTGTGTTGCCATTGACTTACATGACTCTTGTCCTCTTTTGTAGTACTGCCGCGTTTGTCACTGGCCTTTGAGGCAGTGCTGGGCCTCCGCAAAGGGCTAGAAAAGGATATTCATTACAAAAACAGCCGCAGTAGATCACAAACTCTAACTTTTCTTTCAGAGAAAACCATGGCAAAGCACTAAATTAGAAGGGGAGGTTTTTTTTCATTCTGCAATGACAAAAGTGCACTTGACACTAAAAACAAAGTATTGGAAGTCCTAAAAAGGTGCAAAGTCTGGCAGACTTACTGCTGATTGCTGTAGTAAGTGAAGCCTACAAAGGGGAGCTGGTTTCCCACAAATGCCTTTGGTACCGGGAAGGTCTCCTCTTCACCCCGATCCTCCTCGATGTCATCAAAGTTACTGGTGTCGATGTCACTGCTCAGTTCAGGCACGACTGGGGCGGCCGCTGCACATTACATCAGAAAAAAGATGAGATCGAGAGACGAAGGAAGGAAAAGACAAGCACCATTATAACATGAAATTCAGAGATTTACATACATATGACCAGAAGATATCGAATATTTGAAACAATGCAGGGAAGAGATAGATATTCTGGTTGTAGTGTGCAGTTTTCTTCAGTTAAAAGAGCATTTAGCCAGCAGAATAGAGGCGGCTGACTTCAGTCTTGTGAAGCATTAAATATAAAGCCACTAAACTCCTGGTCTTAGCTGTACATCCCTAAGCTCTACTCTAGTGTAATATTTTGATGACCGGGGATGAAACTTTAAAGTGGAAAGAGCTGTGAATTACCGGTACTGTGCTGCACAAAAATACGACAGCGGCTTAATAATGCTGAAAACAGGATTCCTACTGTCTCGGATGTTTTCCCAGGTCCACTGGTCATTCTTGAAGAAAGGATGCCTCTTTATCTCGTCTACGCCGTTACGGCCAAGTCGAACCTCCCTGTGAATGTCAACAAGAGAATGTTTCAATCCTAAACAATGCCAAAAACGGTTCTTTCCATAATCAAAGTGAGTTTATTAGTATCAGGTTGATTCCACTGAGTGTCCTTGATACAAGCAAAGAGAAAATTCAAAGCCTAAACTAAGACGTTATCTTATAATAGGAGCTCTGTTTAAACTTTCCTTTATCACCAACTAACCTGTCAGTGAGAAAAGCACAGATGAGATTCTTGGCGTCATTGGATATGTCGCTGTCATCGGGGAAGGTCAGGGCATTCTTGTGGTTCATAATTTTGCTGTAGGTTCCCACCAGAGAGTCTGCATAAAAGGGCGTGTCGCCTAGTGCGCAGAACAATCAGGGTCAGGTCACTGTGATGACCACAGCAAAAGGAAACAGCAATGGATTCAGTTCCAGGTAGCAAATACTCACCGACTAGCATTTCATAGAGGAATACTCCCACTGACCACCAGTCACACTCTCTGCCGTAATATCCATCGCCTCCCTGGGACTTCAGTACCTCCGGTGAAATATAATCTGGAGTTCCCACTGCCGTGTCACATCGTACCATACCGTCCTAATGAAGAAAGCAGGTGGAGCTCTTAATTTAAACATCTCTGCAAATGTAAATAGTCACAATGTTCATTTACTGAGTGAGGCTGGAAGAGATACCTTGTTCATTTTCATGCAGGTCCCAAAGTCAGCCAGTTTTAAGTGGCCTGTTTTGTCTAACAACATGTTATCAGGCTTCACGTCCCTGAGAAGACAAACGGAAAATGATAAGCTACCACTGAAGCGGCACCTACGGAGCACCACGCCGAAAAGACAAAACAAAAATATTTAGGTGACATGACATGACCCAAAGCCCAATCCCACACAGAGAGGAAACAACATTTCTGACGGCACCAAACCGACAAACCGTGTACCTGTGGATGAAGCCCATGGAGTGGATTCCATCCAGAGCCAGCACCACCTCAGCAGTGTAAAAGCGCGCCCATTTCTCTGGGACATCATAGTTGCTCATCAGATTCACCAAGTCACCCCCTGGCATGTACTCCATCACCATGTAGAGGTAGCGGTCATCTTGGAATGCAAAAAAGAGCTGCGGAAAAGAAGAACGGTGAAATGATGAACAAAATAACTCTCAAACTACCTCACCGGTTTGATATTCTACAGTACATACCTGTACCACCCAGGAGCTGTCTGCAAAAGCCATGATGTCCCTTTCCTCCCAAAAGAAAGCGGAGTCCGACCTCTTGATCATCTCAAACTTACTTAGTAGCTTCATCGCATAAACCTTGCTTGTGAATTTGTGCCTCACCTTAAAAAGGTGAAGAGAAACCAACCGTATTAATGCACTCAATAGAAACGACCAGCTACTTCATGAAGGAACGGTGGCAGTCTAACCCCCAATTTCCACATAAATTGTGGGAGCTGTGCAGCAGATGCTCTCTTATTCTCGTGAACAGCTGCATTTCCCTGTCGCGCTGCGTCGCAGACGTGCTCCAGTTCGACTTATCGAAGCGACGAAGCTTCAACGATACCTTAATAACCCATGTTGCTCGGCTCACACCAAACCAGAAACATACACAGCATCTGGTCAATTTTACAATAAGAAACAATCTAGGATGCGGACCCCGGGCTGTAAACTGTTTTTTTTTTTAAATCACATCACATCCTGATGTCAAAGTTCTGAGAAAAGACGGATGAAAGAAAATCGATAATATTTTTTATGACACCACGCATCCTTTCTGCTAGGATACAAACCAAAAGATGTGGTGTGAAATTACAGGAGTTTTTGGCGTGCAACCATCGGGGTAATTATTATTTCAGGTACTTTGTAGTGCCTTTGAATTGCATGGTCTGGGCAGAGTACCGGTAGCTCTCGCGTGGGCTTGTGATCGAGCTCTGTGGCGCTTCAGAGGTGGGGAGGTTGTGCCGTCGGTGGCTCTAGATCCAGGCTCTTTATGTACAAATTGGGGGTTAAATGATTACAAACTCTGAATCAATTAAATGCAGTCTTACCAGTTGGACCTCTCCAAACGCTCCCCTCCCTATAACTTTGACAACCTCATAGTCCTCTGCTTTCATGCGCAGATCCCGGATTTTATTGATGGTTTCTTTATCTGGGGAAAAAAAGGCAGACATCAACATAACGTGTGATTCTTATCAGCAAATAATTGTACCAAATCTAATAACATTAGAGACTTATTTATAGCTCATGTTAAAAGCCAGGATTTCGACAGAACAAAACGTTGGAGACGTGTCTAGAAAAGTGTGTTTTTAGAGACTGACGAGACTCGGTTGACCTTGCCAGCCTTATCGTCCCAGGCAGGTTGTTCTAAAACCCCGTGAAACCCTGACCACAAAACAGTTTATGATGGCAGAAAGTTTGTTTAGGGCAAAGAAATAAGAGCGCAAAGGGAAATCACAGAACACTTAAGTGAACGTCTGTGGAAAATGTGAAGCTGTGCTGCTGGCCCATTCACGCTGTGACGTCACAAGCAAACTCATCATGAAATGATCCGGTGAGCGGCAGCATCGTGTGGCACATTTATCCTGGGGGGGGGCAGGCGTTCACGTGTGCTGAAATCTCAGATGCCACAAAGCACGAAACAATTTTCAAGTGTGAAAGACCTAGTGTCAAACCCTGACAAATAAGAACCTTCTTTCAAAATCCTGCTATTTATGGAGATTTCATCATTTCAGGAGATGCATATTTAACAGACAACACTGGCTCTGCTGTGAGAAGCTGCGTTCACTAAGGACACATTTGGACCTAGTGGGAAAACTGTCAATTCACATGGGTCATAACTGGCACAGAAGTGCACGGAAAAGGGATGTCCAAACTAAACTGACCTAAAAATAAAAAAGCAAGGCCAGAATTATTGGAGTACAAACATTTGGGAGCACTGTCATTTCCACTCCAAGTACTGGCTCCCTAGGCATTTTCCCCCAGTTGGAAATTCCCAGAGGATTAAAAGATTCAACAGAGGTTTAATGTGAACTGTTTAAAAGATGGGCTTCTCCTTTAAAAATGACGGCAATCACGCCTGGAAATTGGTGACCGTGACAATATTGCAAGTTCAGAATACAACATTATTTTATTACTTCACATAATAAACATGACATTTTTGAGACATTTCCTGATGTGAGGAGGAGAAATCAGCTGAAGAGTGGGATGGAGACTACAAAAGCACAGAGGAGGAGAATTCAGGGATAAAAATCCCTTCAGGCAACGCACGCCACTCTAGGACTGACGTCTTACTGGACAGTTTGTCCATTACTCCACTTCCATCAATACATCTTCAACACTTGGCTGTAACACACAAAAGTACTGTAGCAAGAAGAACTGCAGAGCTCTCTAATGGCGTGTTTAGCCCAGGGGCTGACAGGAGAGCCTGGGCTGACTGCTGGAAATCAAACACTTCTGTTTCCTCCCAGGACTGAAAAATATGTTTCAGGTTTCCCTGTTTCGTTATTGACAACCCACAAATGTCCCTGCTCACTTACCACCAAACATACTAAATTATTACTGTTTAACATGAAACTATGCAGGTGAAATCTATTCTACATTTAGAATAAAGTCAGGATGTAAAGTTGGGTACATTGCGTAGTATTTTAATGTGTTTGACTACTGTATATGTAATTCTGTAGGTCTGCTGAGAAAAACATACCGGCTCCTCCTATTGCCGGGTCCAGTTTCAGCACAATGGGTAAAAGTGCCTGACCATTTTATTAAATCTAGAAGATTATCTGGTTTTTTTGACTGGGATTTTGTTGGGTTTTGAGGGATTCCCTCATCTGATGAGACTGTGGAAAAGAAGCCACGGTGATGGGCGTCATGTGGGTCACCAACCATTTATGAAAGCCTCTTTGTTGGGGACACTAACCAGCAGACACCTATTGTGTTCAAGTCTACATAGAAGCAGTGACCCAAAAACCGGCATATATGGAACTGGGTCTGAACACACGTGGTCCAAGAGGAAGACACCAACACAGCGCGGTAAAAGAACCCATGAGAGGACGAGCACGATGCGAGCTGCTTACATCTATTCAAAAAGTTGTCGATGCTCTTGTTTTTCCGCAGGGCTGGGAAGTCCAGATCATACACCAGTGCGTCCAAGCCGTCCTGAGGAGACAGGAAAAGGGTTAACATCAGGGCAAATAAAGCTAAATAACACCCGTTTACACCGACCTTTGTCACAACACTCGCTTTTCCTGTTACTGATTAGATCCAATAATCAACAACTAATGAGTTTGGTGAGGGCCTTGTTACAGACGCGGAAAATGATGTGCAAATAAAATAAAAGCAATTGAAAATGGATAGAAATTGATTTTAAATAACATCGACAGCCATCGTCCCCTGTTGTTACAATGGTTTGCCTGGCTATAGCCAGACAGAATAATAAATAGGATTCGATCTAATCTCCCATAATCCAGAATAACGCCTCACAACTCTTTGAAACCATTAATAGTTGACAGACAGACCCTTTCCCAGGCAACTACACCCATTTCCAGAAATTTTAAAACGCTGAAGATCACACCGGATCTGAAATAAATACCATTTCCCTGTTATAAGTGCTAATCTGAGCTGATGTTCATCAAACCCTTGTCTTTTCCCTCATCACGTCTGTATTATACACGATCAATTGTTCAATAATTTACGTTTAACACTCCAAGCAAATCAATGACACATGGAGAATCAGTAGCTCAGACACGTTAAGGAATCCTCTTAAGGAACACTGCTCCTCTGAGCGGCGGCAGAGGCGGGGGCCAAACCCCTTTAATGAGACATGGAAGTGCCCACTGGGAAGGGTGGGAATGAGAAAAACAGATAGGTGGAAAACGGAAAAAATATGGAGGTGCAAAACGGCTGGGCTGAACAAAAGAGCTCTGGGTGTTGACGTGCGCTTGTGCATAATGAGAGGGTTGGTGATCGACGCACGTGCTTGATCTTCAAAACATGCGCTCGTTCCAAAAAGGGTTCAACTTCTCACATCACAGGACGCCTGTATGGTGGAGAAAGGGGGTCCTGTTGGCCCCGGCACATGAGAGCAGGCTGCACTGGGTGTGTGTGTGTGTGTAAGGGGAGGGGGGGCTAAAGAAGCGAGTCCTTCAGGACCCTAATCACAAGGCTCAGCAGTGCACGTTTGCATAACATCCTGCCACAGAGAACTCTGGACAGCCGCAGTGACATTCCTTAACAGGACCGTACACGTCAGAGAGCTATTTTAGGTATGTGGCCAAACGAGTTCTCCACAAAAAGTGAAGAGAGGGAACGGCGTGCATTTTAATACAAAGTAGTGCCAAAGACGGGGGGGAAGGGGGTGCACGTGAACTGTGGAACAACAGCAGATGTAGGAAATAAAATGACCAGGTCTGGGTGGACAAAGCTAGCCCTGTGGCATTAAAGGGGGGTAAAAAGAAGCCCGCATCGCAGTGGGGAAAACATATATGATGCTGCGCAACACGTGCACGTGACCTCAACAGGTCCCCCCTCACCTGAGAAAAGCACGTTGAAATATCGACCTCAAATGAACCAACCCACGATTACACAGTAGAGTTGAGGAAGTAAAACCATTCTATGCAATGATTCCGCTGGGCTGAGAACGTTCCTGAAAAGCCGTCACTGATTTTAAATATATAGAACTAAATAGAAAAGAGGAACTAGTGCAGGTACAACAAAGATTTCTTTTTAGATTTTGTGGAAATAAATGCATGAACTGTGAATTTTAACTGAATTTAAGGTTATCTGGTTATAAAATAAAGGGTTATCAGAGTTTTGGATGAATACAGACAGTCATAACTAGCACACTTAGCATGTCATTGTATAGATTTAACAGCCTATTAAAAAAAAAACTCTCAACACCCAAGTGCTGATGCTGCTTTGGTGTGTGACATCCCTGGAATTATCAAATAATACCATTCAAAGCCCATCAGTCTCACCATACCAAGCAAAATGTGGCAATTAGGTTTAAAAGAAATTATAGCCATACGAAAGCCAATGGCTGACATGACATACAGGAAATATTTCTTTAAGCTTTAGGGTGGAGAAATACACACAAGCTCTTTTCCAGACATTAAAGTCTGAGTTAAAATTTCCATGGGAGCCTCAGCCACACCACCTCTTTCTGCATGCCAGCACGAGGCATGTGGAGTGGTCCCAGCTAGGCCCTTCTCCCCTTTTCCTCGTCCACCTCTGGAAAACAACATGCTAGCGACGGCGAAGAAGCCATTTGACATGCAAATCGCCACCGGTTCCCCTTCAGGCTGCGTGAACACACTTCGGCTCACGTGACGGCATTTAAGGCTGCAATTATCTTGCATAACTTGGCGCGGCAGGATATCAGATTAGATGCTCATTTGCAACAGTAATTGTGCCAACCGCACCAGTGTAAACTGTCAGAGCGGCCTCCACCTCCTCTGCTTGATGTGCGACTTCAAACAGGCAGGCGCGCCGCCCCTCCCCGACACGCCAACGACCATGAATGAATGAGCGCTCGCATCCCGGAGCCGGCCTGCAGAAAACTGACCGAGCATGGCACGGGGGATAGTTTTGCTATCAGCTATTACCAATTAGCTGGTAGCAAAACTAGCGACCATTGGGGCAGAATTTTGCATTTTTTCCAGTTTTTCCCTGCTGGGAATCAAACGGAACTAACACAGACCCTTCGAGAATGTTAATGGGAGGGATTGAGATACAGACTAGCCGCACATCTACGCGTGGCCACTGGTTTCTAGAAGGATTCACGGCTGTTCTGGTGGCCCATTGTAAATCTTTAACAGGTGCATCCGCCTCCGACATGTAAATCCTGAGGCTGCCGCTTTGCCACAAAACTCACAGATGTGAATTGAATGGACAAACGTGCCGTACTGGACAGCAGCTTGAGCGTTAGCACCGTCCGTATCAGTTAGTCTGGCAGCACGGTCACTTGACTTCTGCTCGGTAACGACTGCTGACTTTTCTGGGCCTTGTTAAGCGGAGCTCGTTACGCCTATTAGACTCAACCAGACAGGCAAACCAGCATTAGTGGGTTAAATAGCACAAATAGAAAAACATCTCTATACTTTAAGGTGTGTAGATCCATTAAGACTGTTGCAGATTCATGAGATGTACCTCCAAATACACCTATGGGCTCCCATTAATGGCTATTTTGGGGCTCCTACGTAATGGTCACAACTATTCTTTTCTGTAAAATAAATATTTAAAAAGAAATCTAGAAAATCTGACACTTATTCTGGGTAAATGTCAGCAGCAGTAAAGACGGATAAGGGGCATTTCCCTTCCCTATGAGGCTCCTGTGAGTAAGAATCCCTGTCACAACCGCTTTCACATCAAAATAAACTTCAGCGAACCCAACGACGGCGCGCACTCGTGCGCTAAATCCTCACGCAAGACCTTCCTGAGCACACACAACCCCAAGAGAGGCTGCTGTGTCCTGCGTAAGAGGGCTGAGAAATATCTATTGAATCCCTAATGTGCTGGTTAAATGAGCAGATTTAGGGACACGTTCTAGTCAGTTGGAAGAACGCAGGTGTATGACCATAAAAGATACTTTTGACATCTCTGTTATAGGAGGAGTGGACTGGGAGGTCTGGTAAAAGATGCCCCAACCTCACAAACACGGTGTTAAACTGAATCAGCACAACTGGGTTTCTAGTTTTTGTACTTTACACAACTGTGGTGGACTCAAAATGAAACCGCACAGACGAAACTGGCGCGCAGACTTTCAGCTTTAAGGGGTTTCACAAATAAGGGGATGAACAGGTACCGACCCAACGGGTTGACTGGTGATTGCTGTGACTGCGGACCGCCTGCTCACATTCAGCCCAACACTGGCGGGACGGATCCAGACGGAACAGACCGGAAAAGCAACCGAAAGTCAGGTTTTTAGAGGTCAAGTCACTGAAAACGAGGCGTGACTTCGACAGTGACCTATAGGAGCAACAGAGGCAATACTGTGGCCTGAAATCAAGTTCCATTGTAAACACTGACGGGGCAGTGCAAATATGGGATGTCCCTGAATGCAGCATGCAGGAAAAGGCGCCGTTTTAACGTCCCAGCATATCAGAGTGAGATCTAAACCACGCGGGAACGGCGTGAATCACACATCCACGTTGGTGTCCGGGACTAGAGCTGACCTATAAGTGAGGGATAAAAACCCCAAAAAGTTATGAGAACATCCTCATGAAAAATCAACTCCAAGGAGATTTGATTTCCTTTTTTTTCCCCTCCCCTCATTGGAAAAGTGTGTCAAAAATGTCTGGCATTCTCTGAGCAGACGGACCGGGGAGGGGGGGCATCCAGATAAGGTGTTCCCCTTTCTGACCGGGATTTATTTAGCAGCCAGATAAGCACGACGCTGCTGGAACACACTGACAAACACGGGTCTTCGGGAAGCAACAGGAACAACCTCGCATCGGACCCATCCATGACCCAGGTACAGGAGCGCGGTGACCAAAAGGGCCGGCTCTTACCCGTTACCCAGCAACTCGGGCCTGTGCAGCCAGCACAGGGCCCACACCCAACTACCTCTGAACCAACTCTCTCCACACTGGCAGAATTACTTTGGGACACACAAGGGAAGTCTAGTAAAAGACAAGAGGTTATTTGATTAGCGTGGAATTTTATTAAACTGTGGGCGGAGTTGCATGGTGGCACAGAGTGGCTGAGCTAAAGGCCTCCATTCATTGATCAGGAGAGACTGCAGAAAGAGGGAAAAAAGAGCAACAACACCCTTGTGTGTGAGTGTGTGTGTGTATGTGTGTGTGTGTGTGTGTATGTGTGTGTGTGTGGCAGCCAGCAGAACACTCTCTGCAGCTTTTAGCCATTAAAAAAGCAGTGTGTGCACATTTAGGTGAGTTTAATTGCCTCTTTTTGCAACAGGATGGGTGTTTTCTCACCATCTAGGGTGAACAAACATTCCATATGAGGTGTGTTTGTCAGAGAGTCCTCAGGACAATTGTCAAAAAGCCCCATTGATGTTTAACACCTGCAGAGGAAAAATATATGCCCCCAAAATCTCCAGGGACACACAAACCCACTACCTCATTGCAAATAACGTGACGCGGGATTCTCTTGAACTCACGATTACAAGTTTAAGAAGCAGCCCCAGGCAGGGAAAAAAATCAAGGGTACCCACAATAATCCATGCTCGCGTTAATTTCATGCTATAGATCTGAGTTTCACTGCACCGCTGAGCCAAATCCTTGCCTGACACCATCACCCAGCAAAGTCTTTCCACATCAAACCCAATTAAATGACTTTGGGGCTCCTCCTGAATTTGTCCCCAGAGTTTTAGCGTGCAGAGAAAGTGCTGACAGTCATCAACGGTGACGTCAACGGCAGCCTGCAGGTGCGCCGATGCAGCTGGGGGCCTGCAGGTATCAACACCTGGCACCACATCTGGAGTCCGAGGATGTCAACGATGGGGGGGGGGGCATTCCTGGCACGACCTCAGGACAAAAGCATGGCACCAGCTGATAAGATGGCAGCAAATTGTTCTCACGTTGCAAAGGTGGGGAGTGAATTTAAACATCTGTCATGGCTAACAGGCAGTTCTACCAGGACCATGTAGAAGGGCTGGGATAGAAACGCGAATGCCATCGCGGTTATTACTGCTTTATAACTAGTCGTTTGATGGCGCCACGTTAACGCGTCAAGCCAATAACCTTAATGTGAATTATCTATATGCAACCTACGGATAAATGGGGACTTATTTCAACAAAAGAGAGGGTTTTTTCATAGTTTGATCGATGTCTACAATGGGATTTCGGATGCCTTCCGCGTAAGATCACTTGCTTTGAGGTGGTAACTGCTTCCTTGCCCGTGCGTCCATGCACAATCACTCGCATAAATGTCAATTGATAAGCCGTGAAAGGCAAAGCCTGGTCGGCGGCAACATCACCACATTCCGCCAGTGCCACCTGAGCCGACTTGTTGGTCACGGAAAGAATTTCGGCTCCAAGGAGTAGACTGACCCCGAACGGTTAACGCGCTAGCTACTTATCCAGACAGCTAAGCTACAAACTTACCAGAAGACAATCCGTGTTTATTTCCGACTTTGGATCAGTCAGCATGGCATCGATTTTTTCGAATCGAACATCCATGCTTTCCCCAGAAGACATTTTTGATGTTGCTCAGTCCCGTTGATGTGATATGTACAAAAACAGCGAACTGGCGAGGCAAAAGACTGGCTAGCTAGCTTTAGCAACCAGTGGTAGCTAGCTAGCCAAATGTTCCTTTTCTTCGTGTGAACTTTACGCCGCGCTTCAAAGAAAACGCATGGTTCTCCTCAAACTTCCACAGTCGACGAGACGCTTATGGCTGCGTTGAATGCACAAAAGCCTCATTTTCCGAGTCCAGATACTTTTCCCGTTCTTAGTAGTAAACAACTTCAGTGGCAAAAGATAAATGTGGCGACAGATTAGTCAGCCTCCGTAGGATGCCACCGGGGATAAGGGCTTAATGTTGGTCCATCCAAACAAAAGGCAATTAAAACTCAGATGGAATTTCTAATCCAAGAGCGCGGTTTGGGGAGAGAAGCTTAGTCCCGGACCGTCCCCATGTCTGTGCCAGGCCTCTGCATCAAGCGACAATAGAATCTGACAGTTCAAAAGTAGAAGTGGTGGAGGAAAAAAAACTTCTGCTTCTTCCAAATTTCGACCAGTTGCGACCCGGTCGCTGCACACCGCCTCCCCGCTCCTGCTGGATCGCATGCGCCGCCAATATCACTCGGCCTTTCCCCGTCCTTTCCGCTCTAGGTTCAAATCAGAGACTTGGATATGCAGTTTTGAATATATGTAAGCTTTCAGGGGGGAAAAAGAAGCCAGCAGACGGTGCGTCAACATGTCCGCCTTCCTGTTCAAACACACGGAGAAGCGACTTCAAACGTCAACTAGTGCGCATGCGCAGCTCGGGCCCATTCAGCAACGTGTTGCTGCTCACCAGGTTATTTTGAATCTAAAGACGCTTTATCCTTTCTTCTTTTTCATGTGTAGAGCCTATTCTCAGCAGTCAGCTCAGCTGTGAAACATATTTACATGCTGCACACTTGTTTTCATGTGCAATACATTTAAACTGTTGCAGTGGTTTTATGTCTTGATCCCATTTTCACGCTCTTTGCACACTTGTTCGGCGTGGAAGATTATTTTTCTACTGTTCTATTTTTTTTAGTGACGCTCTTGGTGCCTCTGCTATCCTACCAGTGTATATTTCCCCATCATGGGATGCATTTACTTGTAAATCATATTCTATTGGCCTGTATGTTCTTGGTCGATTGTTTTCAGATCTGTTTTTATCTGCACATTCGGGACTGATAAATACAGTTTATTCTTCTCGATTCTATCAAGGTGGGAATGGTCATAGAAATCGTCAACAGGAGTGAAGGGAGCGGTGTAGAAGATGGTGGTCAGACCAGCAATGTGGTGTTTAGATACAGTGAGAAGGCCGGATGCCGAGATGAAGATGTAGGGCTTCTCTTTAGGAGCAGCACGAACGGACAGGGTCAAGAATAAGCACATCAGCGGGCTGGTATAATTTGGAGATAAACCAGAGCAACCATGAATGCTGAGGATGGAACTGCAAGGCAGGAAGACCTAAGACTGGGCTTATTAGAGAGGACGTAAAGTTAGTTGGTGTGAGACAAGAGGATGCTGAGGATAATAGAAGATCATTCCTCGTGGAGAACCCTGAAAGAAAAAGCCAGAGGAAGATTTTTATGAATGTGCATCAACAGTTTAGTTGCTTTAATGGTTTCTAACTATTATATGTCTATCTTTTTCATGGTTTTGATTAAAACTGGCTGCCCTCACAAATTAATATTATTATAAATTAGATTTATAATTATCAATATAATTAATCAAGATTTACTTTATTCATCCCCGTAGGGAAATTGAATTGTAATGTACTAATATATAATATAATGTGAATATATTATATTGTAATTTATTATATTGTAATTTATTTCAATACCAATAAATGGCTCAAACTTATTGGTATCCCCTTTTGTTTGTGCCCTTTAAGGCCAATGACATCTATCTATCTATCTATCTATCTATCTATCTATCTATCTATCTATCTATCTGTCTGTCTGTCGTCTATATATATATATATATAAACAGTAGGGGGCGCTGTTTTACAACTTTTAATACTGAGGCCCATGAGCTTGACTTTACAGAGGTTCAGAAATTTATTGGTTCCGGCTTGAAGTCACTCCACTGTGCAGAACTATTCATAACCAAGGTTTAATGTTGACCAAATATGTAGCCCGGTCCACTTTAGCATACGGGTCGTGTCCGTTTACAATTTAATACACCGGCTATATTTTGGGGGAGAGAAAAAAAACGCCCAAACTATTAAAAGCCAGCTGGGAAATTTCAGACGGAAAAGTCAGATTGTATATTCATTGTTTATTTCCCCTCCTCCTGCTCCAGCCTGAACAGAACGTTTCCTCCGTCCTCACTGTTTGTACAGTACAGTAATATCCTGACGTCACCTGGCGGCTCCTGTGGTGCGCGCATGCAGATCGGCTCCGGACGCGCAGAGCGACCAGTGCGAAGCAACCAGCAACAGCGGCAACGAGGGCGCAAATTCGCCCACAAACCCCCCAACTTTGCTTTAGAATAAGGTATGCCTGCGCTCTACTTTTTCTTGTATCTGTATTTTCTGCCTCCTGCTTTGCTGAAAGTCGTGCGCGATAAAGAAACGTCAGGGACCAAAACAAATTTTTTTAAAAAAGAAAGATGGTTCCGAAGATCGTCCTGATGTCCGCGAAGGGGATGATGCTGCAACTTTGTCTAGTTTCTGTAATTCTTCTGGAGAAGGTATTTGCAGTTGGGTTTGCAGCCCAAAATAAGTCTGTTAGTAACATTAAATCGGCTCGAGTCTCGGAAGATGCATCCATTTGCTGGAGCTCATTTCTTCCCATTCCCTTTCCCCCCTCGCTAACTTCACATTTGTGCAAACTGATCACTGACATGTCGCCAACAGAAGGACAGATCAATAGGTTTTGCGGAGTCAGTGCCGAACTACTTTGTGCAGGAAAAGTCAGCGAAAGAAATCATCATTTCAAGATTCATTTTTATGCAAAACGCCTCATTCATTGTTAACAGATGATGGTAACAACAGCCTGTCAACTATGCTGTATGCAGGGGGCCACACAGCTGGGCACTCATTTGCACGTTTGACTGTTTTGCAGTTGCCTGGGGCTCAGTGTTGAAACAGGCTTCAGTAGTTAAGATAAACTCAGATAAGATGGAGCAGAAGATGCATTTGGTGGCTTGTCATTGTGATTTCAGTCAAACCAGTCTGGCCTGGCTACATCTAAGCTTTTCAATTCCCCTCTTATGCTTCACGTCCCAAATTGTGCATTCCTCTACTGCTGTCTGCAATTAAAAAGCTAAACACAAGCGATATATATTCCAGCATACGCTGTATGTTGTTTATGTGAAGACCCTGTGTGGCGTTTGCTGTTCTCTCCAGAACATTGGAAAATGGAAGCCCGAATCCCACAGGTAGTCTGGCTTCATGTGATTACGCGCTCCGCGTGAGCACGGCAAATTGGGATTATGCTAGGTGGCCTGTCTCGCCCCGAGCACGTGCGGCCCCTGTCAGATAGGGCAAGGGCCGGAGGGGTCGGGGGGGCTCTGAACGCTGACCATCTGGCCTTTGGGGGGGGGGGCTGGTTTCCTCACTGGCTACCTTTGTTCACAGTGAACAATTGGGACTTAATCTAGGAGGAGATAAGTAAGGCCCCACGACGTCAGCCCTGTGCTTGGACAGGTTTCCTTCTTTATTCCTGAAGGAGACACGTCTTCATCCTGTCCTGTCTCGTGAAGACCCCGAGCTGTCCGGGATTGGCAGTGGCCATTTTCCCTGGATGTAGCATCTTGACCTTTCGGGTCTCCCACAGAAATATCATTAGCTTCAGGAACAATGCGAGTGCATCATTTTAAATATCAGAAAAATGGCATTTTCTTAATAAACCAATGAAAATAATCGTAGCATCCTGTAGAAGCATACCAAAAATGCCGGTTCATCAAAACATGCTGTATTATGCTCCGAATGCTATTTTATGTGACCAGGTCAATGATTTTCTTTGTACCTTTGCCTGATTTGTGAAGTCAGGGGTGTCCTACTGTGCCTGGTTGGACAGTGTCTATTTCATATCATTTGTATTTAAGAAAACTGTCACCAAGGAAACAGATTGATGTCTCTTCTTGCATTATTATCTTTCACGTGGAGCGTGTCAGGTCTCATCCGTCGCTGTTGTATGTGTGTGTGTGTGTGTGTGTCTGTGAGAAAACACAAAGTTACATCCGTCTCATTATGTCATCTCGTCTAATTATGCCGCTCTGTTATGACACGTTTGTGCGCGAGATCGCTCGGAATGGTGTCCGGTGTCATAACAAAAAGGCATCCATAACGAATTGATTACCGATCCAGCCGCCGACAAAGAGGCTTCATCTGTCGGCTCCGTGCTGCCCCGGACACATTTCCAGCTCCGATCAGAGGGGGGAAAATCTTTTGCGTAAACCGCCCTGACGGATTATTTACCAAAGCAGTTGAGGTCACAGAAGCACAAAACACCACTGGGACTCCGGCCTTCACTTGATCCTCTTCGGACTGATTGCGGATCTCTCTCTGATCAGCAGCACAGATGGTGGAGGAGACAGAATCCCAACTACAGCGATCACGCCATTAATTCACACGTTTGTTTTAGGTGGGGCATCGAGACCTTCTCGGTACTGCTGGGTCGGAATTCGCACGACATCTTTAATTTCATCATTGGCACCAATTGGTTGTTGGTGATGTGTTAAAATACATAATGACAAACCAGTGAAATTTTAATGTACTTTAAAGACTGAAAAAGACTGAAGTGTTGTCAGTTCTGTATTCTGATTAAATAACCAAAGAAAACTAACATATTAAACATACATGGATATAAAATTAAACATCCAAATTATTTGGATTATCCTGTAGATCCTGTGCTTAAAATTTGAATTACATTTTTAAATTCTACTGTTCTATATTTACGTTAGTGTAGTTAGGGTTAGGGTTAGGGTTAGGTGCAGCGATATTGGAATTTTTTCCCACAGTCTCCCAGACCCTTAAATGCAACCTTATTTCTGGCATTCTAAAACCCTTTAAGACTCCCATAAAGTAACTGTTTGCCTGTTATTGTCTGAAATTCTGAATTATTTGAAGAAGAATTTCAGCAGCATCACATATATTCCCTGACCCAACCCTCGTCTGCACATCTTCTCCTCAGATTCAGATCCTAATCTTCTAAATGCAATATGAATTTTTTTTCATATATCGGCATGACATTAATCAGCAGCTTCATGTTAGAAACAGATTTTCCTGTTTGCCTGCAGCCTTCTCACAAAAAAGCAAGATGAAAGGAGGGAAAGCACAGATAAGGTCTTGAGAGGAGCATGGGAGGCTGAGGACGAGACTTGATGGGAGAGGAGGTTCAAACAGATGTGGGGAGTGTTGAAGAGTAAAGAGAAAGAGCAGCTGGATGCAGACAGAAGACAACCTTCTGTTCAGCACAGCAACTGTAAATACTGTATGAAGTTATGAAGGCACATGACACGAGTCGACAATTGGATCATTAAAGCCTGCCTCACAAAGGCCTGGGCCCCTCCCCCCATTTGAAAGGGGATGTCAAAGGTCTGTGACCTCCTCCATTTATGTGCATTGATCCCTCTGGTGGGGGTAGGGCTGAAAAGCGCTGAAAGCGCTTCACCATCAGCTGTTATATCTTCGTTTCACCTGCAGGAAGGTCAATTTTTTTGTCAATTTTATCTGGTTTTGTGGCAGCGAGAAAGCCGCCGTGAAATGGTGCCGCACATCTGCTCCAAGGTTAGCTTGAAATGCCTCCTTAAGTCAAGTTTGTGAGGATCTGGTTGTGGATTAAAGTCTTCACTCATGTATTTAAGGACCTTGGAGGCAGGAAATTGGGATATTCAATATGTCAGTGTTCAACCGAAAAGTCTGAACATCCTGCCCATTGTCACAGAGCAGGCGTTTTGATGTGCCTGTGTGTGTATTTGTGTACAAGAAAATGACCAGATGACACTTCCTGGTCTCCTGCAGGATATCTGTGATTGTCACATGCAGGTTCTTATCCATGAGCCTGTCGCAGAGTTCATCCAAGACCCCCGTAACAGCCACAGAACCTTCTAGAGCTCACAGTCCCGAGTGTTAAAATAGGTGAAAATGGATGAGACGGGTCACTTGTCAGGAAGCATTCCTGGATCCCAGTCACCAAAAGGTCACCATTAAGCCCCCGTACCCCTGTGTTTTCACAGGAGAGTGAAGCCATGTCAAGGTGAAGGAGGAATTTCGCTCTTTTGTTCTTCGAGTCAAACTCTTTAATTTACAGCCGCAATAAACAAATGAGGCTTATAACCTTTGTCACCCCAAGGCTTTACATCACATCACAGATTTGTGGCATTCGCACAGAATTGTAGTGGATTGGTCCATTTGTGTGTGTGTGTGTGTGTGTGTGTCTGGACATCAGTGTGAGCTCAGGAACAGCAGAAGTGTGCATGAAGAGCAGTTAGTAACATCACATCCTCATTCTTGCTACCAATACCAGGAAAGCAGCCAGCTGAGAATCCCTTTGCTGACGGCACTGTTGTGGAACAGTGTGTTCTCACAGAGTGTACGGCTGTGTTTTCCTCTCAGCGCACCGATGCCAACCTCAGCGGAGTCGTAACTGGACAGAAATGACTTCTTGCAGTTTTACATGTTCTTTCCCAGTACAGCGTGTGCTCTGCAACTGGCTGGATCGTGCCGCCGGAGCCCGAAGGGACTGTTCAATTTTCGGTTGGGTTTCACTTTTTGTTTGGCGCGTGGCGAAAGTTGTCCTCGTCGGGTCGAGATGAGCCTTTTAACAATTTTTCTGATTGATTTTTGTGTGGCCGTTCGCAAATTGTATAGTTGGCGTGATTGAGATTGCAAAGGCAGGTAAACACTCATCCCGCTGTTCCGCTCGCCTGCACGCGCTGTCACATCATTTCCCTGCCCACGCACACACGCACACGCACGCATGCAACAAACAAACACGCACGCGCAGGCTTTTACTCACACCCCTCCTATCTGTTCACGCTGAAGCCCAAGGTCAGCGTGCATTGATGCTGCCAGGGTTTGCGGGGGAGAGAGCCAGGATGCTTTCCATAGGCTGTCAGTGATTGTCCAAGGATACGGTGACCAAGACCCAGCCCTCGGTTCCAAGGACTCCGTGTTCCTCTCTCTTTCTTCCTGTAACATACTCTTTTTACTCTCTCTGAGCCTCTGCAGGTCAGACATGGCCTATATCGTCTTTTCCTTTTTTTTCTAATCAACCTAAGCACAAAAACAACAAATGGACACCGCCAGCAGAGATCGATTAGGGAAGGTGAACATGCCGTGTGGCCCCTGTGATCATGCGATCTCAAAACAACCACGGCGATTGAGGAGATCGTAGAATACGTGGTCCAAAAATCCAGGTTTCAGCCTTCCTGTTTGGATACGTGGAGGGGAAAAAAACCACATTCCTGCATGGTGTGATGTTACAGTACCTCTGCTTTTCCTTGTATTTGGCTGCCATATTTATGTTTTCCTCACAGCGGAGAAAGAAAATCTCCAAATTTTTGCTTTTCTGAGACAAATGACACATTTGCAGAGGGAAAGATGAGCAGATGAGCTACAGCTGTCTTGTAGCATTTTAAGTAGAGGATAGCAGAAAAGCTCTGGGTTGGATTTTAGGCTTGGGGCCTTAATAGCAAGAGATAGAGTTTACTCCCACATTCCAAAAAAACATGCACAATAGGTTGAATGGAGGCTCTGAAGTGCCCCCAAGTGTGAGTGTGTGTGTCCTGTGATGGACTGGTGACCTAGGGTGTATTCCTTCCTGTCGCCCACTCACTGCTGGGTCAGACCCCTGCCCCACCCGTGACTGTGATTAAGAATTAGCAATGGTTGTGGAATGGATGGATGGACAGAAGTGCTGTTGTAGTAATAAGCCTCATCTTGCATTAAAGCTGTATATACATTGAAATAGTTCATATGTGTAGGCATCAATGCCTCGCACAATCTTTAATGTGTATTTCTGAGACACAATAGGGAATCCTGAATTAACCACCACACCTGTCACTGGGTAAAAGCAGCTCATTCTTCAGAGGGATCAGGGCAGGATGAAGTACACCATACCTACTGTCACTCCTGCTCATCAGTGACGTTGGTGCGTAGGGTCAAGCCCGCAACAAAGGCTGGACCTGCCACCATTGTCCCATTAGGACAAAAAGAGTCCTGCTGATGCCGAGGCTCTTGACACAGTAAGGAGGACTGATGGGATTTAAGTGTGGGTCCTGTCACCGACGGCAACCTGGTGCTTATTAATCAGGTGGGTGAGGGAGTAAATGTGGAAACAGACCAGAGGAAGGGGCGGGGGTGGGGGGGTGGGGGGGTTTCTGCCAATGCAGCTATTGCCTGGGGTCAGGAAGAGGGGGCATGATGTATACAGCTGATCGCCCTGCAAGGAAGTTTCTAGGGAAAGGGGAGGAGGCTCCTTCGTCGGGACGTTAAGAAGCTTCTTTGTCACGGTGTCACTCAAATGGATTCAAGGTGGCTGGAACTTTTTTCAGGCAGGAAAAGAAAGGAGAAGTCCTATTGTGGCAGGCAGATCTCTCTCTCTGGATGCCTAATAAACACAACAGATCTCTTTCTTATGGCCTCTCCATGAGCCCCCTTGTGAGGGTAAATTGAGTTAGTTTGTCAGTTGTGGGAACCTTCAGTAAACCTTGGGTGGCTTGCCCTATCTTTTGTACCGCTACCCATTATGCCTGTTCCTCTGTTTGCTGTAGAAAATGATGGAAACATGTTTGTTAAACTCTCAGATTACCATTGATGGAATAAAAGTAAATAGTAACGCTGGCTGAATTCGGTCACTTGGCGTCATTTTGGTATATATTTGCTAACAGGCATTTTGGTCAAATCTGCGGCAAAACTTTCCGTAACAAAAAGGAGACTGGGATGAAATTGATCACATCAGCTGAGGTGATGGTCTCTGAAAACCTCTTGATGCACAGCTTAAAGCAGCTTCTGGAAGCAGAGATGACCCCACTGCTGGTCCTGTCATCTGATAAGGCCCAACGTTTTGATTGCGTTGGCCCTCCCAATGTGATCCACTGCTCTCATTTTACACCCCATACCAAATAGGGCTGTCTAAACAACGGTTTATGGCCAGGACAAGGCCTGGTCCTCACAGATCTAGTCATTAAATGTGGACCAGATGTCAGCAGAAGCTGGTCTGAGGAGGGTGGAGGCATTCTTAAGCTTTATTAGGATCACTGATGTGCAGCAAGCTCGGCGATGTCAGTTGTAGAATAAATGTGATCTCCAATGCGCTCTCCTTCCCTCAGCTTGCCCTTTGCCATTGACCGCCGTTTGACCACTGCCCATGACAGCTTTACAGTATGAAATAGAACTAATTGTTGTGTTTTTCAATACGGCGGCCCTGAAAAGTCAATAAATTCATTAGAGTCCTGTTTCTCTCCCCGCTGTTCCGGACGGCCACGTTGTAAAATGCAGATCGGGTTCACTGACAGGCCGTCATTTTATTGCACAGTCATGAACACGGTCACAAGTCCATCACTTTCCCTCCATGGAATCACGCTTAGCTTTTATTTTTTACGTTTGCAAATGTAAAATTGCCGGACAAAACGTGATATTGTTGGATTCGCTTTCTCGGCCATATCAGGACTTGGGAATGTTGAAATTCTTATTTAAAAATTCAAAAAAGAAATAACTCTGGGGTCATTTAAAGAATGTTGTATATTTAAAAAGCACTGAAGAAAAGGACATGAGACATTTTTGGATGTATCTGTATTTTTTTGTTACTTATTTTGCTTATAAAAAGGAGTTCTTTTAGTTGCTGCTACCTTGATTCTTAAATAAAACACTTGTTTAGAAAGGAAACATGAATCAAATCCCAGTCAAAAAGAATGAGTCAACAAATTGTTCACAGTGGAAAAAGTCCTTAAAAAATGGAAAATAAAAGAAAACCGGATCCATAATAAAAACAAGATGTTTTTTAACCGTCATTTAAAATTCCACTAAATTCTCCTTTACGCTCAATTAAGCCATTTTATCAAAGATTGTTTTGCGTTGCTGCCGCTTCAGGTGCTTCTTTGGAAGTCTGGTGCCGTCAGATGACGCCGTCCTTTGTCTGCGGTTGAGATTTAGTTTAAGGTTAAATACCTTGCCCTTAAACTCATCCGCTAGGCCAGAGTGTGTGGCAAGGTCACCGCTCTAATCAACCCGGCGTTCACACAAAGCTGCCCTGTCCCCCAATGAATCAGCGCTACAGTTCCACAACACGGCCCCGTGAGCTTTCCTCCGGGCCCTCACGGGGCCTTCGCCACCCTTCTGCCTTTTCACACGCACCCCCTGGCTGCTAATTTTGAAATGAGTTTTATAACTGGACAGTAAACTTCCAGTGGCTTAATGATGATGACTTCTTCATCTGCCCAAATGCTCCTTTTGTCCACCCCTCCACGGGCTCAGGACCCTGCCCCCATCCCCTGTGGTCACACCAGGTCTTAAACCCTGGTTCACCCCACTTTATAGTCCCACAGATAATCCCCTAGCGCGCACACACACACACACACACACACACTGGCTATTATCTCCGCTGTGCTCTGTACTCCTTCTATTTCTCTTTCTCTGTTGCTGCCGACTTCAGCAATGGCATTCAGCTGGAATGTTGGTCTTTGTTTGTGTGGCCCACTGGAAAGCCATGAATGACCTTTGCTCATCTGCTATCCTCACTACCACCGATTTGCACTTCAGGGCCCAGCAGGTAGTCCCAAAAAGTGGGAGCGGGAGGGGTTCGAAGAAGCTTGTGGGGCTTTTATAAGGAAATTAGAGCCGCAGACTGCCACCCAGATAGTAAACAACAGCACGAGTCCTCGCACCCCTGGCGTCGGGCCCTTCGCGTGGAGCGGGTGGAACAGGTAAATTGCGGGAAATTTCACATGGGAGCGGTCTTGTTTTTCTTAAATTTGCTTTTCGGGAATTCGAGCTGCAGGATTGTTTTGTTATTATGAGTCAGACGTGCTAATTAGCGCGTCGCTCACTGCACTTCCTGCCCACCTGATGGTCTTCGCTCCTTTCTGGCTTACTTTGTCGGGCAGACCTCGTTCTCCTGAGATAATCAGAGGGTCATTATTTTATAAGTCAGTTTTGACATTTGCAGGGAACATGTCTGCCTCTTTTAAACACGCAGAGTTTTCAACAATGCCAGAAAATGGGGCAAATTTGGAATTTCCTTTCCATTTTTAGATCATTTTTTTACCTATGTTGTTATAAGTGGGGACATTTTATTATTTAGGACAACCCTTTACCGCAGCAGACTGGAAACTGTTACAACCTGGTAGTTCAGTTTGATCCCTTAATCAATGCATGACATGCAACGTGGAAATGGAAGCTGTCTTTACATGCACATAGTAAGGTTGTCCATCACTGTTAAGATCAGACAAGAAACTGTCGTGGCCCCAATGAAATAAGAGAGGAAGAGCCCCTCTCCCCCGACTCTCAGCCTAAGATCTCCCAGGAAACCCCGCAGCTGATCATGTGACTCGTCTTTCCTCAGGTGGCCATAGCAGGGATACTTCCCCTTTGTCAGAGACTTTAGCAGCGGCTCAGTGCAGTGGTGAAGGATGGGCTCAGGGGCGGGCGACCATTCAATCCGCACTCCTTTGTTTTTTTGTTTTTGTGGCACAGTGTCTTTTGAGGGCTAAGAAAATGCCGGGTTTACTCATTATCTCCATTTTAAATGGGCTATTTAAGACAGGCCACGTCAAAGTCAGGGACTCGGAGATAAATCATGCTGACAGCTCTTTTCCCCGAGTTGAACTTGTGGCTGCACTGGTTGATCATTGTAGAAGTGTAGAATTTAGAAGACTTGCATCAAACAAACGTATGGATGCTGCTGCTTTAGACTTAGCTGCCTAAAGCAGCTAATCGACCATCGTCATTAAACTTCAGCCCATCCTTCAGGCACATGTGTCTGATTGAGCAAAACAAGCCTGCCAGGACTGAGGAAGGCCCAGATTGGACAGCATGGTGGTTTACAGCCGCCGTCACGCAGACTGTAGCCTAATATAACCATTGGAGAGGAGGTGTGAAAAGCTGCACACAACTTGATTAAAACAACTGTTGACTGTGCCTGTGGTAATGAACTGGAACATCGGTCACACGGCTCAGTGGGCGAGCGAAGAGGGCGTTTATATTCAGAGCATTAACTGCAAACATTCAAGTCCTCTTCAGAAGAAAATGTGTTTTTGTTCCTCTAAACTAGCATCATGCAGAATGGTAAAAGCTCCTCACATTTGCTGGACGTGTGCATCGTATTTGCAGGATAGAATTCTCAAGACTCATTTTGTCTTAGCTAATGAGTGAAAATACTGGAGAGGAACCCAAGGCCTCGGGGTTGTGGTCACGCTGAGGGTATCTTCTTTGCTGTCAAGTCGACGTGAGTTTACTCAGACCTAATATTTACTTGCCAAATTCGTGCTAACTTTACTGGACATTAATTAGTTGCCTGGAAAACAACCAGCCAATAGTTTGGCACCATAGAAAATGGTGCATACTGTATATTTTGAAAAAAAAAAAACAAAGGTTCAACTGGAAAGAGAAAATTTGAGTCATTGCAGACATTTGATTACAAAACCTTAATTTAATCAATGCAGCACCTTATGTAAAAAAAAAAATCAATTACAGCTTAATGCTATCCTTAATCAGTGCTGTAGAATTAGGCTATGCTAACACACAGTCGCTAATATCTCTTCTGATTGTGGGTGTCTATTTATTTTGACCAGAAGAGCCTCGTGGTATTTACAGCAGGGGTAAATTCCTGGCTCGGGGTCAACCCAGGGCAAGGCTACGAGGACAGAACACTCAAACTGACCAGGCATTTTTCTCCGCGTTTTTCAGGATTCTCTGGCCTCTAAATTGCCCCCCATAAAAAAACAGGGTGTGGCATAAGGGGCCTGAGCAGGACGGGAGAGTGAAAGTCTGATATGCGGACGCTCTCTCCTCAAACATTTCCACCTGACTCGGTGCCCGTGGTGGGTTTGATCACACGCTGAGGGTCACGCGTGGCAGGGCGCCATGGATGTGCGGCCGAAGGGAAGAGTGGGGTTTCTCCTTTGTTCCCGTCCACACACGCACACAAAGATACACACATACCCACAAGTCTTTGGGTCTCCAAGAGCATCATTCACCACAGGGGGTCAGCAGGGCCAAGATGAATGAGCCCCCGGTGGATTCCCTCCCTTCTTGGCAAATGGCACAGGACAGACAGGGCATAGGGGAATAGGGGGAGGGGTCTGCGGTTACGTGTGTGTTTGCACGTGAGTGAGAGAGGGAGAGGGAGAGAGGGAGGGTTCCAACTGTATTGAAGGGAAAAGTGGGATTCCCATTTCTTTCTGTCATGACAAAGGTGACTTGAGACATATCAGAGAAGAGTGAGCCTCCATATGCTGCCTGGATATCACTTTCTATCAGGATTTATCCCTTGCCAAAAATGGACTATTTTTGAAGAAGAGCAAAACTCACGCTTGGGATATATTTAATCTGGATCAGCGAGATTCATCCGCGGGTCGAGGAGTCATGGAAGGTAGAGAAAAAGCTTTTCCAACTGCTTGCTGTGACACACGTGGCCTTGCAGCTTTCGGGAGATGTGCTTTTAGCACTTAATTCACAGGCAGGAAGATGTTTGTCTTCCCCCCCACCTCACTTCTCACCCCATCCCCCTTTCTCTCATATCTGATGGCCACTGTCTTTTCACTGTAGCTTTTCTAATGTTAAGAGCGTTCTGAGCCCTTTCCTGCATTTCAACTGCTTTAAGATTTCAACGGAATTAAAATGTTAAAGGGGCAACAATGAGGTGAAAACAGCCAAGATGGTTATCACATTTTCATTAATACTTTAATTGAAAATGGATAAACATATAATTAAAGAGACAGCATAATTTAGTCAGTCAGAACTCAAGTTACAGTGAATTCCAGGGTTCTTTTGATAACATGTAATGCTGTTATTATTATCTTTAAATTACCACAACTCAAGTAATTGCATGGATAATATTACCTTGCATATTTGTACCACTATTTCCCAGAGGCTTATTAGAGTATTAAATGTAGATTGAATTGTGTCTTTGTGCATCTAGTGTGTTTATGGGAGGCGTAAGCAAAATAATTGTGTTTTAAATGTTTAACTGTGACACAAAAATAAATAAAACCTTTCATTTCGCAAGCTATGTTTAGCAAATCAGGCTACAGCGCATTTAAACAGCCTTTTTATTGACAATGCACAAATCTCTCTGTCATATTTTATATTTTAAGGATATATGCGCTTCAGTTTTTGAATTATATGCCATTTTTCTTAACGCCGCATTGGGCTCGTGTAACATTCCATTCCTGAGTATTAAATGATTAGAGAAGACCATGATTAAAATATTCACAACCTGATTGAGATTATTAAATAATTCGTTTTATAGTTTTACGACATGGGTCCTCCACAGTCTTAGTGTGAGCATAAAAATGCGCTTTGGAGGTTTGGTTGTCTTGAATAAGGCAGAAGTTGGAAACTAAAGCTGAGTCAAAGTATTTTTCTCCAAAGTCATGACTGGTAAAACAGGACACCATTAAGTCGCCTGGGCTGGGCTTAATGGTGGATACGTCCATCTTCATCTGTGTCGGACTCCTCCCCTGACATCTATCCCTCACAACCAGATAACAATCAAAGGCATTTTTCCTTCATACTGCAGCAAATTGCACAGCATTAACAGCTTTAACTCGAACTGAATCATCTTACCGTTTAAAGATTACCTTCCATAAGAAAATCAATCGTTGAAAGGTAAAGGACTGCATGTGCCTGACATATTGACATTACAGACCTTGAGTAGTGATCAAGTTAGCTAATGATTTATAAAATAAGGTCCAGTGTGGCGACTGAATGCAAGTTGAACCAGCTTGTGTACACTTGCTATTTGAAGGACTTGGACCCCTGGCCGGGTCCCTCTTGCAGAATAGTACCACTCAGCCTGAAATGATGACAGAGTAGATTGTGACAGTCACTGTTTCGGTGGCAGAGTTCTATCAGAGCATGAGTGGCTAAACAATACTTTGTCAAAGGGTCAAAGTAGCTGACAAATCCATTCAGGCTTGGGTTTCTGTGCGTGCAGTGAGCGCAGCTATAAACTACAACACCCAATTGTGTTTGAGGAAAATAGCCCCGGGGCTTTAGCATCAGATAACACCTTTTAGCTGTGGAACGGTGACGCACATATGTCCTGGTCTGAGTCACTCTTCATGTTTGGGTGAGCAAAAAGTGGCCCATTCTTTCTGTGAAGGGGCATTTTCTTTGGTGTGTAGTGATCTAGCAGCTCGCACAATAAACACGCCAACTTTAAGGCTTTTTCCATGTGAAATGATGTCATGAAAACAATTAAAATAATAAAAGAAAAAAGATACCACTTGAAACACTTTGAGAATGGTTTCTGACAGTCTCCCTGCTCTGCTCCTTTAGGCCTCCACGTCTTGAGTTCAGCGTCCTTGCTGAGAGTTTCCACCGTGTGGTAGCTGTCCAGTATGTAGCAGAGGTGAATAAGTCCCTTCACGCCTGGTAACAGTCCGACAACGTAAGTCGCCGCCTTTTATTTCAGAGTGTTCTCGTGTTCCGTCTGTCTCAAATCTGTTGAGGAAAGACCCGGGGTCACATTCTTACAATCTGTTGATGCCACCCAGGAGCTGAGCAACAGCCTTGACTGGCCAATGTCACCACTTAATGAGGCAAATGTTGCCTTTTTTAAGCTGATAGTCCTTGACCGTTAACCTGCTGCTGTGCGGTAGAGTTCACAGACACCGACTCACCTGAACCCCCCCTCCCCACACACACACACACACACACACACACCACTCCAACGCCATTGCCACTGTTACTGACCCCAGCATCCACCTGAGTCACACCCAAACACACCCGTTTAAGCGACCTCCCCGAGAGCAGCGCTTTGTTTTATGTTGCGCAGGTGATAAAAGGTCATCATGAGCGTTCAACCTCCGACCTGCACGTGAGGTTAATGACTAAAACTGCCCGCCGAGGCTCCAGGGTCAGCTGGCCAAAGTGGCCTCCGGAGCCTCCTTTAACTTCACAATCGAACCAGCAGCAGCTGCTTAAAAACATCCCGAGGCACTTTTTGCCCCCCCCTCCCACACACACACACACACACACCCCACCCCCTCCGTCTTTGTTTGGCCGCACGGCGGTCTTCCGCCATCAGTTAAGCAAGAAATACTGTAGCTTCATTCTGTTAAGCTCCTTATCTCTCGAAGAGGCACTGTTAATCTTGTCTTTTGTCTGGGTTGGTCAGATTCCTCCCCAGAAAGGTTGTTAGGTAAACATGAAGGCCTGAAACCTGTCCAGGCACGGGTAAAATGAGAGCTGGGTGGAGACGCTCCACTCCCACCCAAACAATTATCGACAAAATCAGTTGGCTCAGGTTTTCTCTGTGTTTCAAAGACCCTGCTATGTTCAAAAGGACTTTAATGACTTACCTGGGGCCTTTGTAAAGTCCACTGAGTACTTCATTCAGTCACCTAACAAAACTTATTTGCATTTTCCTAATTAAAAAACACAGTTGGTATTAACAGCTATTGCTTATTCTGATGAACCCTCTGCATAGTCGAAGGCTCTTCACATTTATTTTGGTTTAAATCTGCCAGGGATATAAAAAATACAACAAATATATAAAAAACAACAAACACCTTAATTACATTTAAATAAGTGTCACTGATATTTTATAGACAAACCAGTTAATGAGCTAATGGAGGGAGTCTTCTGCGGGTAAATCGATAATGAAAGCAATTGTTAAGAGAAGCCCTGCGTTATAAGAAGTCTCCCACCACCTTAACTAAAAGAGGATTGATGATTTTCTAAGAAATCTAATTTGCATTTGTTCCCTTCATTTCATTGAATTTCCCGGGCTTTATATTGAAACCTAAATTTCATGCTGCGATTTTACTCAGAATGGCACATCTAGTATTGATCTTAACCTTCTAAAAGCTGCATTGACTCTGAATGGAGAGTTTGAGCGGATCCACACCAGCTCAAGTCCCCCACCTGGCCCCTGCCCTGCTGTTGCTGAACCACAGCACTGGTCTGCAGGAGTCAAACCAGATCCAAGGACAAACAGACAAGGCACTACAGGACAAACAAGTGTGTCCGGAAAGCAGCCAGCACTCCTTTTTTTTTCTCTTTTCCGAACCTCCACCTCAAGCTTTGGTTATTAGATTAGTAGTAAAAGGGTTAAAAAGGAGCTCTGATCCGTGATGAATGCGCACCAGCGTGTGTCATTGATCAGCTCTGCCTTTTCAGCACGTTCTCTTTCTTTGAGGAGGAGCGCTCGGCTCCCTGTCCAGCTGCCACCCGCACAGCCGACCTCGGCAGATGTCCCCGGGCGGACGCTTGGGTGGAGGGGGCACGGAGGGCAGAGCAGGCGGGGTGACACCGCAGGCAGAGGGAGAATGACCAGAAAGAAGCCATTGGCCTTGGCCGTCCTGTTTAGGCTGGCACAGCGCACGTGTGCCGGGTTATCAGAGGACAGTTTCATTCGTTTCGTCTGGGATCTTTCAAAGAGATTATTTTGTCTGACGGCAGATTAAAAGCGGGATGTTGCAAATACGACAAAAACGAGTGAAAAAAACAAACAAAGCGGGTTCCGTGCATGCATAGGTGGAACTGCGGCGACAAACATGTTTCGTTTCAGAGAAGCAAAGCAGCGTTCCTCTGAAAGAATCAACGTGACCGTGCATCCTGCGCTCTCCTCCCCGCAGATAATGGGGAATTCGTATGCCGGGCAGCTGAAGTCTGCTCGATTTGAAGAGGCTCTCCACAATTCTATCGAGGCCTCGCTGCGTTCTAGCAGTGGAGATCCACAGCCCATCTTCACACAGCTCTACCTTGATCCAGAACCATATCCCAGTGGCAGCGTGGAAGGTAGGATCCTGTCGTAAATGAGCAGATCATTTTTGTTACCTTTATGCCACGAGAGCTCTTTTTTTTTTTGCAATGTGAAGAATTATTCTCCAAAAATAACCACCACCTTTAAAAAAAAAAATCCCCATCAGAGATGAAGTCCAAAGTTGAGCTTAATGGCAGGGAGCCACCGGGCCACGGGTTAATAAATGGCAACTCCTCCAATGATCCGGAGGAGCTGGAGGAGGAGGATGACTCAGACAGCAGCAGCCCAACCCTCCCTTACCTGCAGGCCCCTCCACCAGATGGCTGCTGCACCCAGGACGGTAAATACGACATGTTTACCTGGTAGAAGAAGCTCCTTCCAGTCAGCCTGAGCCACAATATTCCACTGATGTGTTAAACATGTGCAGATCTGAGGTGTTCCTGGCTACATCAACTAATATCGCATCTGGCTATTCCCCTTCTCAGGTTTCTGTCAGGCTGGCAAAGACCTCCGCCTGGTCTCCATGGCAACAGAGCCCATCGAAGTCCCAGCGGGCTTCGAGCTGGTCGGCGCCAAGTCCCCCAGCGTCCCCGAGAACATCCTGGTGTGCGCCGTAGACCGCCGCTTCTTGCCTGACGAGAACGGGAAAAATGCACTTTTAGGTGGGTGCTCCCAGATAGGAGTGACGGCGTCAGGAAGCTGCGTCGTTTTTTCAGTCTCCCGGCGGGATGAACGACTCCGGCGTCGGCCCTTTGTCAGCAGGGACTGTAAATAAGCGAAGGGATAAACTCCACTGATGGCGTCTTCGTTGCCTCCCCTGCAGGGTTTTCGGGAAACTGCGTCGGCTGCGGAGAAAAGGGCTTCAGATACTTCACCGAGTTTTCAAACCACATCAACCTAAAGTTATCCACCCAGCCCAAGAAGCAGAAGCACTTAAAATACTACCTGGTCAAGAACCCTCAGGGTGCTCTGTGCAAAGGACCCCTCATCTGTTGGAAAGGTACCCAGAATCCTTTGCGACTCTCGCTGCCCATCCACGGCCTCTGTTTGTTGCTACGTACGTGTCACAGTTTTGTGCGTGTCTCTCTTCCCAGACTGTAAAACCCGTCAGTTCTCCAGCAGCGCTTCGACGTCCAAACCCAACTCGGCATCGTCTCACAGCAGCAAAGAAAACGGCAAACGCTCGCCGCTTTCCCTCTCAGGTGAGGCGGCGCTCAGCCGACTGTGGGTGGAAGCTGTAAATGTAAGACAGGAGATCAATAAAGTGGCACTGTCATGGAACAAGGCCAAGGGTGACCTCGTTATAGAAATATGCACGTTTTTATGGCGAGGTCACACAGTGTTGTAAATGCCCTCTGACCTCTGACCTGGGAGCTTTTGACCCCTCCTGGTTTTTGATCTTTTTTTTTAAACCTCATATTGTTGATGTGGGGGCGGTGGTAGCTCAGTCTGATGGGACCTGAGCTGAGAAGCAGAGGGTTCATGGTTCAAGCCTCGGGGTGGACAAAACGTGGAAGGTGTTCTGGTAGTAGGGGGGTCAATGGCGGTCGGGGGCGTCCACAACCAGCAGGCAAAGCAGGGGAATATGTTGCGTTCAGGCACTTGACAAGGATGCAGTATTTTTAGAAAATGACACGTGGAATCATTCTTCTCCAGATTCTCCACCTACCAGAATGACACAAGCGTCCTCCGTCTTCTTCGGGAACCAGGACTACAGCCGAGACAATAATTTCCTCAAACCCCTGGCCTCCACGCCCGGGAATGGAAAAACTCTTCCACTCGGTGAGTTTGATCCTTTCCTCGTGAGAACATGTCGCTTCCATGTGCAGTAAAAGCCCCGTTCCCATTGCACCTACATTAATATTTAATTTAATTCTATTTTTAGGATAATTTACTGGAAACGTATAATAAATAGTAAATTCCTGGCTGACAAATGTGTTGCTTGGTTACGGGTGACTTCAAAAAAAGCGTGAGCATTAGCAGATAGAGCAATCACTGACCTTAGAGCCAAACCAAGCTGAGGCACAAACACAAAGACACACATGCGCGAGTGTGTACCCACAGCTACACACTAATCAATACTGGAGGAAGGCACGCTGTAATGACTTTTTAAGGTCCCGCTATCCATTAGCCCCTTTACAAGGTTGTGTTATTGATGAGAAAAGGCTACACACACCGATCGATGTTTTAGCATATTGCAAACATTGAAGAGATGGGATTGGAAAATATCCAATGTGGTCGTTGGAGTTACCCGTCCATATATAGGAAATCAATAGGAAGCTCTCGGCATTGATTTGTTATATGCGTTACTCTACCTTGACAAATAAAAAGTTTTGTTTATTTATTCATTTTGCCTTTTTTAAAATAGGGAATTCCCACATTAGTGTTTTCAGGTGAATCTGTCGGACGGAACCAGAACCGGTCGGATTCCGGTCTTAACTGTGCATGTTGTTGTGTCCCTGTCTTCAGTACCGACCGCTTTAAGGGTGAACGCGCCGACGAACGGTCTGGGCGTCGACGGCCGCCCTCCCTTGCTGAGCCCCTCTCAGGTCTCGTTAGCCGTTCAAAGTCCGGCCTATCGCGCCGCAGAATTAGGAGACAGTCCAGGTGAGTGGAAATGCTACTTGTTTCCGTTTCATTTCTACATAAATGATTTTTTTTTAATGTGGCTCTGACAATTTGGGTGTTTTTTTAATTTCAGTGTCTTTTACAATGAACTCGGGGCCTCCCAAGAAGCGTCATCGGAGCTGGCACCCTAACTCGATGGTACCCGTCCCACCAACGGCCGTCCCCGTGCCGCCGATCCGGCCGATCGTGTGTTCTCCTGGTCAGTCCACGGTCTTTTTCTCGTGACATGTCTTCTGCTCGAATGGGTGTGCCAGCACGGGGCTTTGTCATTAAGACGCATATGCCACCAACGTCCCCGTCTCGCTATGGATGATTGATTCAGCATCTCCATGGAGACAGTGCTCGAGGGTTGAGTTGCAAAAAGGATTTTAAAAATTGCATGATTGAGGAAGATGTCAACCACATCATGTTGAGGTTATAAATACAGGATATTACCATCATTTCAAATAAATTGTCGGCCTCGATTTTCCTTCTCTTGCCGGTAATATTTCCGTTATTCAAATATAACACTCTGGCAGAAGTGTCTAAAAACTCAAACCAGTGCCAGTACACCATGAAAAATGTTCAGAATGACAGAAATGAACCTATAGGATCCATGTTGTGTGACTGATTTTCTTCCAGGGGCTGTTTTAGTGTCCACTCCTCAGCCACCTGCGACAGGAGTCATTCAGCCACTACCCGTCACCATGGGAGAGACGGTTATCGTCCCCAACAATCTGCTCAACTCGTCAGGCGTTCGCCCTGTCATTCTCATCGGTACGAGCTGTAGTTTGATTTGGATGCTTCATGATAAACATTAACAACTTTTTCACTACTATAGTAAAAAGGTAATAAAAGGTGGCGTTATCAGATAGCCTTCTTTCCCCCTTTTTATCCATATACAAGCCATGAAAGTTACTCAAATCGTGGTTTTACTCTAGCTGCATACAGTGGAAAATGTAGACAAATAACTTTTAATTTCCAATTGTTTCTGACTAAATTAAGTCTGTCCATTAACACTGGTTTCCAGGGCATGGCACTTTACCATACTTCTATGGCAACGTAGGGGACATAGTAGTGAGCCCCCTGCTGGTCAGCTGCTATAAGAGCAACCAGCTGACAGAGAAGACCTTGGAGACGTTGGGCATCAACAGCAGCCAGCTTTTCTGCGTGGAGGCGATGATTCTGCTTACATTACAGTATCTTGCACGTTTACGTAAGTAACAAAAACCCAAACTGGAAGGAGACAAAACATGTAAATCCATATGAAAATACCCCTTGCTGATACTGTTCTTATCACTCGGGTCCATCACTGCAGCATAGCAGACATTGTTAAAACTTTTTATTATTTTGATATTTTTCCAGGCTCAGAACAAATCCCTCTGAGAGAGGAGCTGGAGCAGATTATGTTAAAGGCCATG
The DNA here is from genome assembly GCF_901000725.2 of Takifugu rubripes. NCBI lineage: Eukaryota > Metazoa > Chordata > Actinopteri > Tetraodontiformes > Tetraodontidae > Takifugu > Takifugu rubripes. The sequence continues at coordinate 2,833,862 of NC_042306.1, forward strand.
TTCTCTTGCCCCGGGGGTCCCGTCATCTCGCCATCACAGCTGCCCTGGTTGGCACGGCTGGAAGCGAGCGTCTCCGGCGGCACCGTTCAAGTAGTGGTCACCCATAACTCTTTGGGTGAGGGGATCTCTGAGTCACTCCGCTCTCTCAGCGAGGGTCCCCAACACCAGAAGTGCCTGCCCACCTATGTCGTCATCATATGTGCCTCGAAAATGAGCAGAAGCGAGTTCTGCATTCTGGTTTTTGGTGAGTGCCGCATCGTGGAATCGCTGGACACGGCTGTAACCTTGACCCGCGTGTGAAATTTGGAACAATCTCATCCTTATTTCAATGCTGTCTGCAGGAAAATACCAAGCGCGCGCGTTAGCTGAAGGGATGCTAACAACCAATGAGTATTTAAAGGAGATCAGCTATGAACTCATTACGGGTAAAGTCAGCGTTTTGGCCTCTCATTTCAAAACCACATCACTGGGTGAGTGTGACATCCACAAGTCACATTTAAATGTGCATTTATAGTTTCATACATGGTATATTCATATATGCAGCCTGTCAAGCTTTCAGTGGCCTCAGCATAAGCTAATTCACTGCCAGCCTTCTGTGTCCCCTCTACATCAGACCTGGGCAGAGCTGTATTGACCTGTGTTAAAGGCTCGTGTGTAACTATGGTGATTTCTTGTTTTCAGGGGACAATCTCGACAAGCAGCTGGTGCGATACCAGCGCAGACGGAAGGGACAGGTCATCCAGCCCTTTCAGGCAGATGTCACTGACTATATTCATTCCCAGGAGGCTGCCAGCATGTCACCGCCATCCGACAGAGGTTAGACTGCTCTCTGTCTAGCGCGCTGCTGCCACGACGATCAATATTCTACATTTGTAAATACTGTAAATGATGCCGTGCGCTTGGTTGACACCAATATTTGTTTATCTCTTGTTCTTCTAGCAGAACCACTACAGAAACTCTTTCAGATCTATCCAGCACAGCTGAGCGTGGCACGGAGCCTCCTTTCCCAGGTCTGCTCCATCGCCGACTCAGGGAACCAGAACCTCGATTTGGGTCGTTTTTGTAAAGTGGAGTTTCTTATTCTGGTCCCACCGTCCCATATTCTGGTGCACCAAACAGCACAGCGCATCCGACAATCAGGTTTGCGTCTGACAGAATCTTTCCCATTTTTTTTTGTCGCACGCCTTTAACAACTTGGGATGTTGCGTTTGTGTTATAACCTGGAGAAACTGTGTGCAGGAGTGCTGGTGGACCTGGGAATCGAAGACTGCATCTCCGCACACCAGAAGGCCGACAAGTACGTGGTGCGTTTGGATGCCGACGTCCACGCCAAGATGGAAGCCTTCATGAAGAAAGTCAGACAGAATCCGTACACTCTGTTTGTTCTCATTCACGACAACTCACATGTTGACCTCACGAGGTGAGATCCAGAAACACGGAAAGTTGCTGACACGGGTGTTTGGTGTTGACAGTTAAATCTGAGGTGTTATGGCTGCACATCTTAACCTTGTCCTCTTGGTGAAGAAAAGAGAGCAGCTGTGTGAGGACAGAAATAGGACAAAGAGCTACTGCAGTGTTTGTTCAAAAGACCTCATTAAGTTTCTTTTATGTGGCAACAATTGTAGTTGACATAAATCCTTTACTTAATTTGCTAATGCATGTCGGTAACGGTGGGGAGCTGCTCATTTCAAGCTTGGTATTGCTGCACAAAATAGGTCACTTCCTGTTTTCCTCAAGACTCTTTAAAATTCTGAGAAAACTTTTTTATTTGCATCTGAAATGTCCAGAACAGCTGTGTTACCATGTGTGGTGGTGGTGGTGGGGGGGGGGGACTCTGGCAGGTGACAAACACTTCCTCCTCCTCTTTCAGTGCTTTATCGGGCTCTGTTTGCCATGGCGAGCTGCAGGGCTTGGCTGACCGTGTGGTGAACTGCCAGGAAGTCGTCAACGCCATGAACCTCCTGGTGCTGCAGGTCAGCTGTTTCCCATACACGCTGCAGACCCGCCAGTCGCGCATCAGCATTCACAACGAGGTTCACTGGCCCTCCAGCGAGAGTCTGGTGAGTGTTCTTGAAATTTGAAAATGAAAAGAAACAAACCCAGTGATACTGAATTGATACTGAATTGGTTCATAAATCCATACTTAAAGAAGTAGGTATGGACAACTGTACTTCAGCGGCTCCACCTAGTGGCCGTCATCTGCACTAACACTGATGTTTGCTCTGACATGTAATGGGAGATTTCAGGAAAAGCGCGCCTTCTAAAAATGTCCTCCATCAGTTTACTTACTCTGATAGCCAATGGCTATTTTATTTTTGATCACTTTTTTTTTTTAAATTCTCAGATGAATAAGCTTCAAAATCTTGAGTATGCGCTATTAAACTTCAGACAAAATTGCCCCAACGGTCAGTATTGATCTTTCTCCCAGCAGGGGCAGCAGGAGTTGGCGTATTTTGGCCTGCGGGACTACAGCAGCTCCCTGCAGTGGGGCGTGGCCAGCCCCATCCTGCGTTGTGACGACGCCTTCGAGAAGATGGTGCACACTCTGTTGGAAAGGTGCGTTTGGTCAGATGTTATTCATTATCATATCCCCTGCACCCATGATTTGACACAACTGTCCTTTATGCTCATTGCAGACATCCACACCTGCACAGCATGGTGATCCGCAGCTACCTGCTGATTCAGCAGTACACCGAGGCCATGATGGCGCTGACCTCAACTCCGTCCCTGAGAGACCACATCACCCCGGAGACCCTTGGCATGGTAGAGGATCTGATCAATGCGCCGAGTAGAGAGGGCTCACGTGGCCGTGGTCACATGCTGCTCGTTCGAGTCCCATCGCTCCAGCTGGCCATGCTCGCCCGGGAGCGGCTGGAGGATGTGAGGGACAAACTGGGTCTCCAGTATTGCTTCGCTGTGTTGCTGGGAAGTCCTGTCACCGAGCTCAGCCTGCCCAGAAGCTTCATAAACCGCCTCAGGGTGAGAAGAAAAAACAAAATCATCTAAAATTCAAGTTAACCAAGTTATTCTAGCATTCTTAATTTTTTTGGCCTCCTTTTTAACTCATGCTGTATTAATGGACAACAGGCTTGGAGAGCTTGTGAGAATGAAGACTGGGTCCCTCACACGTATGAGGATCTGGACGGGCTTCCCTGTATTGTCATCCTCACTGGGAAAGATCCTCTTGGAGAAACATTTCCCAGGTATGGCCAGACACCCAAACACTACATTACCCGCAAGAATTTACTTTTATTGTGAGTAAAACTTTTGATTTTCCAACAAGATCGCCTTGTTAGTCCCTGTATCTACCGCCAGACCCACTAGAACAGAAGAAACTCACAAATCTTCCTCTGTTACCCGTCTAGGTCTCTGAAATACAGTGACTTGCGCCTGATAGACTCCAGCTACCTGACTCGCACGGCCCTGGAGCAGGAGGTGGGTCTGGCCTGCACATATGTGTCGCTGAGTGTGGTACAGGAGCCCTCCAAGTCTGCGGCCCCTCATGAATCGGATGGTGAGAAGACCACAAATGACGGAGATGAGCTGGAAAGACCGCAGAGCAATGGTAGCGCCGCAACCAGAACTTCTGGTAAGTCTGAGGAATCTGTTCAATAAATGAGGATTTTTTAATAGAATATATGATCTCTGATGCTATATCATATGATGTATAACGGGTCCACTCTTTTATTCATGTCCCCCCTCAGGCTCCTTGGCAGAGAATGGTGTAAGTTCCTCTGATGTATCTCTGCAGAAGCCCTCCACCTCCACCTCCACCTGTCCTGCTGAAGGCCTCGTAGACATGAGCACACTAACGCAAGTCTTCAAGCAAGAGTGCGACTCCCTTGGAAGCCACTTCACCCCCAACCCCTCCAAAGTGTCCAAGACCCCACCTTCTTTTTACTCCAGCTCCTCTTCTTCCTCCCCCTGCCCATCCTCCTCCTCCACCCAGAAGCCCAGCCAGTCCACACAGGGTTGCCGGGAGGCTAAGCCCACCCGCGTGTCACCACGGACGGTCATCATGTCCCGGGCGGCGTACAACCTACTTTCCGGGGAGTCCGGGACTCAGCTGAGCTCCTTTTCTCTGCTGCCCCATGCAGACGTGGCCTGGAACAGTCCGCTAAGGCCCGTCCTTACTCCAAACCTGCAGGGGGCAGAGCAGAGCGCGTATTACCGCCAGTGGACCACTGCCAGGCAGCATCACGCTGACTGTGAGGCTCCAGCCGCAGCCCATCCACGACGTCTACTGCTCAGTGGACCCCCGCAGGTAAACCATCCTAAATATTCTAAACATACACTGCTGACCTTATATTTTCAGAAGCATTCCTCTTTATATGCCTCTTTTTACGATAGCTTTATGGAGAACAGTGTATATTTTATATATGAAGGGTGAACTGACATTATAACAGCATATGACAAATGTTGGGCATCTCATTATGCCAGGTGGGAAAAACCGGGGCCTACCTTCAGTTTCTACGTATCCTGTTTCGAATGCTCATCAGACTCCTAGAGGTCGATGTGTATGATGAAGAAGAAGAGGAGGAGGAAGGTGAACCCCAACGTCTCATCTTTATACGGTTAATCTGACCAGGTATGTTTTGGAAAATACAACGGATAATTACATCGTTTCCTGTTTGCCTCTCCAGAACCGTCTGAGGTCACGGCTCCAGTCAATACCCAGTGGCCCGACATTGAAGAGATTCGAAAGCTTCCCTTTGACCCGAACCCCAAGGACCCTAAGTTCAGGAAGATCAGTCCCGTTTACACCGAAAGAATGCTGAAGGTCACAAAAGGTCAGCAGAAACAAAGACGACAGTGACCAAATGTAATATTGTGTAATTTACGGGTAGATGCACTTTAACTTACTTTAAAGTTCTACTTCTCTTCACTTATTAATCTATAAATTAAATTGTTTAAAAGGTAAATTCATGCAACGTAAATGGTTTGTATAATTTATAATATGTCTGATTTCCTTTTCCACTCTGAAGACGTTTGGCAAACTGGAGAAATACCAGCCAAGAGGGAGACCAAGCCCGTACGTCTGACCCGGTTCGCGGCCCACAATGCCTTTCACCACTGTGAACAGTGTCAGCATTACTGTGAGGCGAGCCCTGCTGCACAGGTCAGCCCCGTGAGCGTTCTTTGAGTTTCACACGTGCATGCCCACGCGCTCCAATCCACTTATACGCCTTAACATGCATGCACGGCTGCTTGTCTTCAGCTGTCAGAGTGCACCTTCCATACCTTCACCTTCTGCTCATCCATGCTGGGCGAGGAGGTCCAGCTCCAGTTCATCATTCCCAAATCCAAGGAGCAGTACTTTGTCTTCAGTCAAGAGGGGAGTCATTTGGAAAGCATGCGTCTGCAGCTGGTCTCCACCAAGGTACATTAAGTCCTCGTGTGGAAAGCATTGGCCCCTGCACAATTTGGATTGACGGAATTACTGTGGGGTGTAAAAGTCAGGAAACAAGCCGTTACTGTTTTAAAGGAAACTCGGTACATCTCTAAGAGTGACAGTGAGGAATTTGCTGCAGCCAGTTGACAGTTCCTCTGTCTTTCTAGGACCCTTCCCTCTTAAAGAGTCCAATCTTCACCCCAACTACGGGACGCCACGAGCACGGCCTGCTCAACCTTTTCCACGCCATGGAAGGCATCCCTCATCTGCACATTCTGGTGGTCAAGCAATTCGAGATGTCGTTGTACAGGAAGTTCTGGCCGAACCACATATTACTCGTACTTCCTGCTACGTTCAACAGTGCAGGAGTTGGTGAGCAACTTTGTCCTACTGCAAACAGCCGTCGGTAATTATGACGTGGATGATTAATCGATGCCAGCAGTGCGTTTCAGAAACGCATCATCATCATCTTTAAACAAAAAGTGTATGCAGATTTTAGAAGGAATGATGCTGCCGAGCATGTCTAGCTCCGTCCCACCACATTCTGAGCATGGAGGCAGTGCGTGTGCACGTCTCTGAACAGTCAGAACATGCAAACCCCATAAACCTTGACAATGAAATATGATTTTATATTTTGTCCACAGCATTATACAATATAACACAGTATATTATCCCCCCTGCGTCTGTCCTTGTGCAATTATGTATTTACTATGTGACATTCTATTTGGATTCATATATTCATATATTTTTAAAAACTAATCAAGCTAGAATCATACCACTTTACTTCCATTGTAGGTGTTCTTAAAAAGCTGAATTATATTCACAGTAGACTTGGACATACGCTATGTCTCGACACACGAGAGGGATTTATTAACCTCATACTATTTATGACCGGGTACATTTTTTTTTAAGTGGCTTTAAGGTTAACCGCTGGTTAACCAATCAGAGACTCATCATGTGTGAAAGCAGAGGAAGCAGAATAATTGAAATAAACACCAGGGAATTCCAAGTTTAGGCTCCTGCTTATCTTTTACGTCTCATTCTGACCTTGGTACATACGATACTGTGACTAGGATGCACAGTTGTTGAACTTTACAGACACGTGCTTCTCTTAAAGGTGCTGCACGTTTCATGATCAAAGAGCTGTCCTACCATAACCTGGAGCTGGAGAGAAACCGGCTGGAGGAGCAGAGTGTCAAGAGACAAGACGTGTGGCCTTTCATTGTCATGATGGACGACTCCTGTGTGCTCTGGAACAACCACCAATCACCAGACAGCCGGTAGACCCTCTCTCTGATTTGCCAGTTTTGCAGTTGAACTCAGTTGATTCGGAGGAGAAATTAAACATTCCTCCTTTGTGCGTCCCGCTTCAGAGACACATCCGATGGAGACTCCACCAACATGTCTCTGAAAACAGTGCTGCAGCACATGGAAAACACACCGAAAATCTCCCAGTATGCTATGTGTGGGATCCGAAAGTGGAACAGCGGCATAGCCAGGTCCCACAGCCAGCCCTTCAGTCGATGCCACCTCCACGACTTTGTCATGCTGAACGTGGATCTGACGCAGAACGTTCAGTATGACCTCAATCGGTAAGTCGGGAGTTCAAGTTGCACACTTGGTTGCTTGTACGTTGAGTTATTGTTTTAAAAACTCTATATTTTCAGATACAGTTGTGAGGAGGTGGACTTCAACCTGAGGGTGAACACCAGTGGGCTGCAGCTGTGTCGCTTCAACTACTTCAGTCTTATGAAGAAACACATTCCAGTTGGGGGAAACGAAGACTTCACAGTGAAACCAAAGTTAATGGTGAGTTTGAACTATTTAACCTACAATAGAGCAGAAGTAGGTCTTCCTTTATGTTCTTTAGAGGGAAAAAACAGTCCAATGCTGCCTGTAAACATGCTTCTTTACTGCCCAGGAGATGGAAAACCTCGCTCCGATTAGCCCATCCCAGTATGTCTGTGCTCCCGACAGCGAGCAGACCCTCCTGGATGCGCCGGCACACTTCCTTCTAGAAAGGTTCCTGCAAAGCTGCAGCCACAGACTCTTTCCCAAGGCTGTTCAGAACAGAAGCAACCCGGTTCTGTCCATCGACAACTTCCTCAACATCAGCCCAGAAGTAAGAGTTGTTAAGAGACATTATCTCCTCCGCTGAGTAGCCATATTACTGTTGAAAGTCTCTTTTTGACCCTAATATTTTATGTATTTTTACACGCTGTTCTACTGTCTACTGCAGAGTGCTCACTTCAAATGACAGCAAAGTTTTTAAAAGCCATGTTTTGGTCAGAATACTCTGACCTGCATCCATTCACACATGCAAATAATGAACCATTACACACTTGCCTTTCTTTCATAAGGCTGTCTCCAAGTGCACCCATTAAACATCATTAGAGCTTCACTCTGGTTTTTTGGAGTGTTACATAAAAGTATACTCGTCATCCTCGCTTCCTTGAGTAGAGCTGATCGACAGCGGCCTCTTGTTGTCACAGATTTCTGTGTGCTACATCAACTCTCGACCACACTCCACCAACCTGAAACACGAGGGCCTGGTGTTCAGCGGCCTCCTTCTGTACCTCTGTGACTCCTTCGTCGTCTCTGGGTTCCTCAAAAAATTCCACTTCCTGAAAGGTGACTCCTCAGTGCAGCCGGATCCTTCTGTCGCCGATGTTCCGCTCTTGCTGTTTTCTCCTTATTTATTTATTGTTGCGTGTGTCGACAGGCGCCACCCTCTGCGTGATCAGCCAGGACCGAAGTTCTCTGCGTCAGACCATCGTCCGGCTGGAGCTGGAGGACGAGTGGCAGTTCCGCCTGCGGGATGAGTTTCAGACAGCGAACTGCAGCGAGGACCGGCCCCTCTACTTTCTGACGGGACGACACGTTTGAAAAACAAAAGAAACAGCAGCAGAAACACAATTACACTTTATAAGAAAATTGGATTCCGGATCAGAGGTCAGTCGCAGCGGACCTTCTGAAGCGCACGATCCAAAGTGCCCCTGAAGTGGACACGTGGTCAGCTAATGTCTCTGGTGCATTGTTCAGTACTGGCTTGTATTCAGACTCGTCTCCACTTGTGTTCGATTGGAAAAGAGAGAAAAAAGCACAGCTGGAACTGAACGGTGCCGTTGTATTTAGCAGAAGGGGACATTGTCCTCCTGCTGATGATCGAAACAGAATGGACATTGACTACGTGTCCTAGAGTGGGTATATTTGTTTATCTCAGGGTTTAAATGGAGAACCAAGGAAGGTCACTTGTGGTCATTTTTGGCATTGACTAGTTGGCACCAAAGACTGCACCTCGCCTTGTCTCTTCTCACAGCGCTGATGAACTCCAGGAGTGACTATCAAAATGTCATATAGAGACAGGGATCGGACTTTTCTTTTTTCTGGATTATTGTCTCTCGAAGAAGTCACCACTTTAGCTGGCATAAAGGACCCAATTTGTCATGTGCCTCCTAAAAATGTTCACGTTGGATTGATAATCCACCTTTTGAAGCTGTATGTGTGTTTCAGTGTTTGTTAATCACGAATGTACCCAAAGACTTATCAAAACACCGCGTCACGAATGTTGAACGTCAAAGGGGACGGGCCTACAAATCAGTACCTGTCAAGTCTGTCAATATAAAACCAATCGGACACATCGGTACATGCTAATTTAAGCCAAGTTAATGCTGTAGAATAACCACTGCCAAATATGCCGCTCCTGGCGGCGCCTGGGATGGCGCCTCTTGACGGCTTGCCCACCATCTAACTCGCTAAACTAGCCAAAACAAAGGGTAATAGATTAAAATATGATACAAATGTTTAAAAAGCTTTAAATAAGACCATTTCATATACTTGAATGTAGAATGTTTTTATAGGTTTCTGCACAGGGTTGTCTGAAGAATATGCCTTAAGTGATATTTCCCATAGCCACCGCTCAAGTTGGTAATATTTTTTGACCAATGAGAATAAAGTACATTTTTGTTTCGTCTGAGCGAAGAAAGAAAATGAAATAATTTGCTTTTGGACTACTGTACTGTTGAAAGCTTTGTTTACATTATTAATATATTATCCCCTTGACCACTGAGGGTTACTGATGAAACTGAAGTCCTGTTTTACCTTTGCCAGTATATTTTGGTCCGAATAACTTTGTGCATTTTATGTCATGTTGCAATGGCAAGAAGAATCTACCTAGATGTATCCTTAACCAAATGTCTGTATTCCTTCCTGTATTTGTGTTGTATTTTTATTGACAATGAAAATGAAGTCCATGAGGGATTCTTATTTATTTGACAAGCATTTTGGACTGATAATCGTGTTGAAGTGTAATATTTGATTGCACGACGGGGTCGCTTTAACCGAGCGAGCGTGTCCTCCTAAAAGAACCATCTGTGAGGGCTTTGCACAAGACCTAAAGAATGATTGTTAGATCTACTGAATGTCATTGGGTTGGGGGACGGGAATGTGAACTTGCACTATACAAGTTGCCAGCTGAAAAGGAAAATAAAAGAAATAAATCCCACTGTTAAACGAGCTGCAAATGTCCGAATACAAGACCAGTGAGCAAGACCTTAACTTAAAATAATCAGTGATCCATAGAATATGTCTTTCTTTTCGTAATTTAAACACTTAATATGCAACTTGCTCTCACAATCTTCTTTGAAATGTGTTCGATAACCATGTGCAGCCCAGCGGTAGCCTTGGTGTCTGGGAGATCTACCTCATGTTTGCCATTGTGGTAGCAGGCTGTGAATATGTGACATTAGAGCCATGCTGTTGTTGTTGTCATCAATGCTGTTGTTGTTGTTGTTATTGTTGTTGTGAAAAATGAATGTAATAACATGGATTCCGAAATTCTCTGTGTATTCTGCATCTTTTTTAACCTACTTTTTCAGAGTCAGAGGACTGAAAACAAAATGTTCATGACTTGTCAATAAGAAGTCTATTGTATCAGATTTGTCATCATTTAGTGATGATGATGCAGTTAAAATGTGATAGACGCTACAGTGTCTGGAAAGGATTTTACCTTGCATCCACCAGCAGTTCCAGATGTTTATATTAAGGAGACGTGATTGGGGCTTAAGCTCCACTCCCAGGGATTTGCCTCACCTGGAGATGTTGGTGATATGGAGGGAAATCCATAAATAGATGCTGTCATTTCCCATCTTGCAACTAGACAGGCCCTTTTTTAAACTCTCAATATTCACACTTCCACGGCAAATCAAATCAATCTTTATTTATATAGCGTCTTATACAATCAAAATTGTTTCAAGGCGCTTTCCAGAATCCCAGGGCCTAACCCCAGACAAGCAACAGTAGCAAAGAAAAACTCCCCTTTAACAGTAAGAAACCTTGAGCAGGACCAGGCTCATGTAGGGGGACCCTCCTGCTGATGGGGGGCTGGATAGAGAGAGAGGAGAAGGGGGAGGACAGGGAGGAGGAGGAGGAGAGGAGAGGAGAGGAGAGGAGAGGAGAGGAGAGGAGAAGGAGAGGGAGAGGATGGGCACAGAGCACAGAAACACACACAAAAATACACTATTTATACAGCGGGGCCGGAGGTCATCATGCAGCTCCGATTAGACGACCCCCTAAGTATGATCATTTGTCTGTCTATAATAGTAACTGGAACTACAGAATTAGCAACAATAAGCTTTTTCAAAGAGGAAGGTTTTAAGCCTTATCTTAAAAGTAGCGATGGAGTCAGCCTCCCGTACCTGGACAGGGAGCTGGTTCCATAGCAGGGGGGCCTGGTAGCTAAATGCTCGGCCCCCCATTCTACTCCTAGAGACTCTAGGAACTACAAGTAGACCAGCATTCTGAGCGCGGAGCAGTCTATTGGGCTGATAAGGTGTCACTAGCTCCTCCAGGTAGGATGGAGCTAGGCCTCTGAGGACCTTGTAGGTCAAAAGAAGGGTTTTAAAGATTATTCTAAATTTAACGGGCAGCCAATGAAGCGACGCCATTACAGGAGTTATGTGATCTCTTTTGTCAATACCTGTCAGAACTCTGGCTGCAGCATTTTGGATCACCTGGAGGCTTCTTAAAGAGTTGTTTGGACACCCTGATAATAAAGAACTACAATAGTCCAGCCTGGAAGTAACAAATGCATGGACTAACTTTTCAGCATCATGCCGCGTCAGCAGTTTCCTGATCTTTGTGATGTTCCTCAAATGAAAAAAGGCATTTCTAGAGACTAATTTAATGTGTGAGTTGAAGGAGAGATTTTGATCAAAAGTTACTCCTAGATTCCTCACAGAGAGACTAGATGTTAATGAGATACCATCTAGAGTGATCATGTGATCTAATCTATCCCTGAGAGGTTCAAGACCAAACACCATGACCTCAGTTTTTCCTGGGTTAAGGAGGAGGAAATTTGAAGACATCCAGGACTTTATGTCTTTAAGACAGGTCTGGAGCTTCACTAACTTCTCGGTCTCCTCTGGTTTCATGGATAAATAAAGCTGGGTGTCATCAGCATAACAATGAAAATTTATCCCATGCTGCCGAATAATGTTCCCTAAGGGAAGCATGTACAAGGTGAAGAGGATTGGTCCAAGTACAGAACCTTGAGGAACTCCATGGCTAACCCTACTGAATGAGGAGGGAACACCATGGACATGAGCAAACTGATATCTATCAGATAGATATGATCTAAACCAGTCTAGTGCTGTCCCTTTAATCCCAATCACATGTTCCAGTCTCTGTAACAGGATGCTGTGATCAACTGTATCAAAAGCAGCACTGAGGTCCAGCAGAACCAGCATAGAGACCAGTCCATGATCTGAAGCTATGAGAAGATCATTAGTGACTTTAAGAAGTGCTGTTTCTGTGCTGTGATGAGCTCTAAAGCCTGACTGAAACATCTCAAACAGGCTGTTTCTCTGCAGGTGCTCCAGTAACTGAGCTCTGGAATTGTTCTTTCCTTCATCGTTTCCAGAACCTCATCCTTTTGCAGATCCATCTCCAGAAGCATTTTCTCTTCTTCTTCTTTGATATCTGAAGCTGCAGAAAAGAGAGATTGTGTTTTAGATTTCACTGAACATCATCTGAAATCTTCTGGAAGAGGAACAAAGGCGAAAAGTATCTCACCTCAAGTTGGAGAATCGCTTCAGAGAGCCTCTGGAGATCCTCTTTTGTCTTCTCCTGCTCCTCTTGCCTCAACCGTTGGCTCTCCTGCTCCAGCTCTTCCCTCATCTGGACCCATTTTTGAGCTGTCCTCTCCCACCGCTGACAAACATCAGCCAGCATCTTGTTATGGGTCTCCTCTTTAGTTAACAGCTGCTTCTTTAGTGACTCCTCTTTTTTAACGATCATCTCATTATATTTATGTTGCTCTTCCTCAAGTACTTTGTTGTACTTTGTTTCCTGGAGAAAGAGCTGCTGCCTCAAGGCCTCTTCCTCTTCATTAAATCTTTTCTTCTCTTCCTCCAGCCTTCTCTCAAATTCCTCCTTGATCACAAGGAGCTTCTCATTGAAACCTTCCTCCTGCTCCATCAGCTCTCTCTTGTGTCGCTCCTCTAGCTCCTGCTGCTGACTGTGGAGGGTTTCCTCCAGAGAAGCACATTTGAGGTTGCTCTCCTTCAGAGCAGCTTGTGTGCTGTTCAGCTGGGTCAGGGTCTCCACATCGGCCACAGTCCTCATGTGTCGCCTCTTCACTGCCCTGCTGAGCTGCTCCTCCTTCTCTGCCAGGGCTTCTCTGAGGTGCTGGACCTCTTCCCTCCAAGTCTCCATTGATGATTCCAGTGGTTCTTGGTCTGCCTTCAGCTGCTGGGTTCCTCGCTGTGCCATTGATGCGTCTGCTGGTCACCAGTGTGGTACAAGAGTGTTGAGCTCCTCAGGCGTGTGCTGAAAGAGATAGACCTGATGTGTTTGATACAAAGGAGATCAAAGACAACAACGGCAACTTAAGATCAAAGAGAAAAATGGCAACTGACTAAACCAACTGACTCAAGTAATGAAATGAAGTCATTTCTAAATCTGTCATTTACAACATGTAAAGTCTCCACTAATAATGACTTTATCTGATCTAAGGACCAAGTCAGATAAGAAGTCAGAGAACTCAGATAGGAACTCTGAATGTGACCCAGCAGGGGGCCGATATACAACTACAAACAAAAGTGGCTTTTCTGTCCTCCAGTTCAGATGGGTGATGCCAAGAGTCAGGCTTTCAAATGAACTGGAGCCATGTTTTGGTCTAGGATTAATTAATAACTTGGAGTGATAGATTGCTGCCACTCCCCCTCCTCGACCAGTAACACGAGGAATATGATCATTAAGATGGGTAGGAGGAGTAGATTCTTTTAAGCTCACATAGTCCTCCTGAAGCCAGATCTCAGTAAGACAGAATAAATCAATGTGATGATCCGCTATCAGGTGGTGCACTAACAGGGATTTACACAAAAGAGATCTAATATTTAACAGTCCACACTTAATTGTGATATTAGTTTCCCCAACTTGTGCTTTGGTATTAATTTTAATACGATTATGGTGATTGACCGCTCCCCTGCTCTGTGCTTGGTGAACTTTTAACCGTGGAACAGAGACTACCTCTATAGTGTTAAATATATTATTGTTGGTGGATGAGGGTTCTATGGAAGCAGCAGAGAGGTGTGTAAGACTACAACTCTGCATCCTGGTCTGGACCCTGGATTGTCAGGTCACTTTGGGTCTAATAAAATTAGCCAAATTACTAGAAATGAGAGAGGCACCATCCCGTGTGGGATGGACACCGTCTCTGCTAATCAGACCAGGTTTTCCCCCAAAAGTGCTCCAATTGTCTACAAAGGCCACCTGGTTTTCGGGGCACCACCGTGACAGCCAGCGACGGAGCGACGACATGCGGCTAAACATCTCATTGCTGGCCAGATTGGGGAGGGGACCAGAGAATGCTACGGAGTCCGACATCGTTTTTGCGTAGCTGCACACAGACTCCAAGTTAATTTTGGTGACCTCCGACTGACGAAGCCGGGTGTCATTGGTCCCACGTGAATAATAACTTTACCAAATTTACGTTTACTTCTCGCCAGCAACCATACATTGGCTTCTATGTCGCCCGCTCTGGCCCCCGGAATGCACTTGACTATGGTCGCTGGAGTCGGCTTCATGTAGCGCAAAACAGAGTCCCAATTACCAGGGTCGGTTTCTCAGCGGGTGTGTCGCCGAGTGGGGAAAAACGATTAGCCATGGGAAGCGGGTGGTGGTGCACCGGGGGCCTTTGGTTTGGGCTCCGCTTCCTGCGAACCGTCACCCAGCCGCCCTGGCTGCTGCCGGGGGACCGCTAGCTGTAGCTACGCTAGGCGGCTCCGCGGCAGCTAGCTTCTCCTGGCTACCTGACGCATCTCTAGACAACTCCAAGCTGCGGAACCGCGTCTCAATCTCATTAAGTCTCGCCTCCAGAGCCATTAATAAACTACACTTTATGCACCTCGTCCCTTCACTAAAGGAGGCAGAGGAGTAACTAAACATTTCACACGCTGAACAGACAAAGACACCGGGTGAAACAGACGGTGAGGCCATGCTAACGCTGATAATCGGTGGAGCCCTGTATTTGTTTAATATGGGTTATTTCTCAGTTATCAGGTGACTAGAATGTCCCAAGTGTTCCCATTTTAAGTAAAGTGAATACAACACACCAAGTGTTCAATATTAAGTGAATACAACACACCAAGTGTTCAATATTAAGTGAATACAACACACCAAGTATTCAATATTACGGTAAGTGAATACAACACCCCGTGCACAGCGCAACCAACAACGATTGAGAAGACAGGAAGTGACGCAATACGTTACCAGGTCATGAACTGGAATCAGAGGAGTAGAGGTCATATTAGTTCTTTGAGTCCTTCTTGTGTTTTTGATGATCAGTCTCTGGCGATCTGCCTAATCCTGACCAGGGTCGCTGGGTTCACTGGGGCCTGTCCCAGCAGTTGCCGAGCGAGAGGTAGGAATGAAAACTTGCAATGAAACGTGCAATGAAAGAAATCCAAGAGACCATCAAACAAATGTATAATCTAATTACCGTATAATATTAATCTTAATAATAATAGTGTGGTTCTTTAAACAGGCTTGTTTGTTAGATACAAGAACCAACTTTTTGACCTAGTGTCTAACCTGAGCTCAACACTGGAGCCATAATAAAACACTGCCGCTAACACCCTCCTCTGGGACCCATAGCTGGTGGATACCAAACATATCTAGTCCATCCAGTTGAGACTTTCCAGCTGTACCCAGCAGCAGTCGACCCTCTGTCACATCAAAGTGTGCTGAAAAAGTGTGTTAAGCCCCAGCCTGCTATTAATAATCCTTCATGACTGCTTTTTTTGTCTTCTAACTACATCTGCGCTCATTCTCTAGTCCTGTTATTTGTCTCCGTCACCCCGCTGTGACCCTGCACGATCGCCCTCCTGTCACCACGTGCAGGAACAGCTCTTTAATGGCTCCTCTACCTTCATTGCACAGGGGCATTACCGGCTCAGGGACGGTACTATTTCAGCTACTGTAAAGTCACATTAGAGCACACTTTCCATCAACCTATGGCCCCTGTGTGATATAACACGAGGCTATTTTCAGCTGACTGTGGGCAGGAAAGTTTCCGGCGTGCTGATCCCAGCGCCTCATATCTGCTCTTTCCACAAAAAAGAAAATACTTTGTGCTCAGAGTTCAAAGAAGTTACATCTCTGAGGATTTCATGTGTACCCAAGTGATTCATTTAGAAAATCTATGTGCTAAAACAAAGGGCAAGAGGCAGGACTTCATCAGTATATTAACAAAGATCGGCACGCTGTACGCAGTTAATACTTTTTCAAGATTGGTGCACTTGATTTCAATTTATTATAGTTAACGTGTCATAATTTATTCTGCAAGAAGGTTCTAGGGTTGCTGTCTTTCCATCTTATCTTAAACTGTTCCAGATTCCTCCACCACTAGACTGGAGACTAAAATGTTACCAAGGATGAGTGTGTGAGTGGTTGTCCTGTGATGGACTTGTGACCTCTTGGTGTTGGGGTGTATTCCTGCCTCCAGCACCTACCGTTGCCCTGGCTAGGAAGACACTGGGGTTAAAAATGGGGGAAATAAATAAAAATGGGTGGTTGGACAGCAGCAGAAAATGACTTCTACCTCTTGGCAGGATATTCTAATTACTCTCTGGCGTCCAAAAACAATCTGCGGTAAATCTCATCTGTCTGTGAGCTTATTTAGAGGTTGGGGGGGTGAAGGTAAGTAGAGTTTCAGGGGATTACTGCTGATCACATCCACAACTGGAGCAATGCATATCCTATCAGCAGCTAAGCCTCTGAGCATGTGTGTGTGTGTGTGTATGAGCCCATTCCAGGGACCAAAATCCCAACACTGTCATATAATAGGAGAGGAGGCATGACCCTGAAGTGACACGCTTGCCACGTAGAGATCCTGCTCTGGACACTCTCAAGGTTGTGAGAAGCAGGTACCTAATGGAAAAGGCCACAGGTGGAGCGAGCCAAAGAGAAGTGCGCGAGCAATCTATGACTTTAACGGGCCGTACGCGACCTGTGGAACAATCCGGTATACTGTTCAGACACAAAGCATCGCTGGAGACAGCACAGAATGTGACCTAGACTCTGTTTAATAATCGGTTAAATACGGCATATTACACTCAGGTTGATAATGTGCAAATACCAGGACTTACTACACTAGACACATTTTTTTATATTTCAAATATTATTGCTGCATGTTAAACAGAATCCTTTCTTCACCTTATTTTTTTTGATGGCGCGTACACACAGAACTGCAGCATCCCCTTAGTTAAAAAGAATCCAAAAAATGTCCTTTTTGGCGAGGTGATGTAAGGATCGGAACGTTGGACGAAGGCCGGGCAGAGCAGACACGGGAGGAAACGGGAGGTCTAAATCTGCCATGCAGTGCGTTGCTGAAAGTCTGGCCGCCAGTCAGGCCTGACCGGTGCCAACTCAACCACGGTGGCCAGCCCGCTTGATCATTGTTGGCCCACCGGAAACAAACCGGGACCGACGATCAGCTCCCACAGGCGATACTAAGCATCTCGTAAAGCAACATCCACCGATTTCCACTGTTCACCTTCTTATGTGCATTACTTCATTCACGTCATTGTATCTAGCACCTTTATAGCTGGCAAACACCAGCCACCAACCACCAACATGTTTACCTATAAATAAACTCATAATTCTGACAAAACTGCTCAAACTTTGGGATATATTTTCTTACACAAAAGAAAATTTAGAGGCATGATAGTACAAATTAAAATAGTGCAAACCCACATTCGTTGTCAGTAATAGACTCTCCATGTTGTACATTAGTAACTATTTGGTGTGCATAAAAGGTAGAATGGAAAAAGAAAAGTGATTGAAGGAGGTGAAGCCTGACATTTTTGGCAAATGTGAGCGTTTGCTCTCTCGCCAAGAGCGAAACGGGACGATGAATCCATCCTCACTTCTATGTTTAAATGTTTTAACGCGTGTAAAGACTGACAAAAGGACTATGGAGGAATACCAGCCGAGGTTTGGACGGTGGGAAGCTGACAGTTCAGCCATGTGACCTGACATGAACGCAGCCCCTTCTCATCTACAGTAACTCTCAGAGCGCAAGTCAGCGTATTTCCCATGATGGCGGCTGACTGCAGCCACGTGTAAACTGATGAAAAGCATCTACACGTTTAAACGAGGAAAGAACAAAATAAATAAATAATCCCTGAGGGCTAAAATCCTACTGATATGAGTACTGCAGACTGGAATTCTAATTTACAGCACAGAAAACAACTGCACAAGATTCTGCTTTTCACCTCTGAAATGAGTGGCCATTTCCCAACCATGAGAACATTGTTAACTTCAGGAACACATACAATACCTTGCTATCTGTATAAACTAATTAGATGCTGAATTCAATCTGAGGTGTGGCTCTGGAAACAGAATGAGTGCTTTTTCTTTGCTTGTGGCAGGAGAAAAAAGGAGGGAGTGGAGCATTAAGATAAAAAAAAGTCAATAGAGGGAAGGAAATGGCGTGAATAGGATCAGAGAGGGAAGGGAAAAGGATGGATGGAATACATTGAAGGACAAAGGGAATGGTGGAAAAGAGGGCCAAAGTGGGCGAAAACGGGAAGAATCACAGATAAAAAATGGAGGGAATTGAGGATGGAACGCATAAATAAGGTGTGTCAAGATAAAAGGAAAGTTTTAAGAATAAAAGTGCTCAAAAGTGAGGAATTCTAACTACAGGAATCCTTGCTCAGCTTTTCCTTCTAATCAGGAGAGGTCCTCGAGTCGGCTCCCTTCTTCAATGACCGCCTTGGCAAACTGCTTAAAGACCCGATCCATGTAGGTGCTCTGGCGAGGCCACATGCCCTCCAGGAAGCCAATGTGGCCGCCATGACAGGTGATGAGAAGCGCCAGGTTGGGATTCTGCTTCACAGCCTCCACTGGAATAGCTGCAGAGGACAGCAGCAAAGGGAATATATACCACCAAACTGCAACGGAAAAAACAATCCAAAGAGCTCACCGTGGGAAGGGGAGAAGACGTCATCAGCGGCGTTCAGACACAACATTGGCACCTGCACGGATTTGAGCCTGTGGACGGGACTGGCGTCGTGGTAGTAGTGATCGTTGCTGGGGTAACCAAACATGATGGAAGTGAAGCGCTCGTCAAATTCCCGAATGGTCCTGGCCTGCGGTGAACACAGTTCACAGATCAATGACAGCAGGACGGAGCGCTTACGGATGACTCAAGGATCCTGGAAATGATCCCGACCTTCATTACGTGATCCATGTCATAACACTTTTCAAGCACTGGCCTGTGTCTGTTGGAAGAGTCAAAATAAGACGCCACCAAATAGTTGACAACCACGTCGATACTCAATATGTTAAAATCTAAATCTGGTAATTCTGGCTGACCTGTGCACGGAGGCCTGCAGGCAGCTGGTGAGATAGGAGTTGAAGAGGAAGCGGTCCAGGGGTTTCTCCAGTGAAGCGGTGCACTCGAACACGTCCCAGCCGGCTGAGAAAACCACAACCCCTTTCAGACAGGTCTCCCGGCCCTTACGGCCTAAGTAGTTGGCCAGCATCATCCTTAATAATGCAGAGAGGAGAGGTTCTGAATGCCCGTGCCAAAAAATCCCAGCTCGGTTTATGTCAATCAGGGCTGGTACAGTGATCAGGGCCCCGACAGGAAGTCCGAGTGTGACTTTGCCTCATTTTAAATCCTCGAAGGCTGAGAGAATATAGTCAAATTACCCGCCCATTGATACCCCAGCAGCCATGACCAGAGAAGCCTCATAATTCCTCTGGATGTGCTCGATGACAGTCTCCAGGTCCTCGGTGTTGGCCGCACAGTAGGTCCTTGGAGTCTTGGTGGGACACAAACAAAAAAACTGGTCACTTTCATGCCAAAAGAATTCCACTTGATGGATAACCCCCCTCTGAACCAGCTCTGTTTATATCACTGTAACCTAAAATGGTAGAAGAATATTTGCTGTCACATCCACATAAATTCAGCTGGCCTTTAAGACCAAGATGCCTTTGGTGGAATCTGGATCTCCGGGAAGATCGTCTCAAAAAAACTGAGTCTGCAGAAAGACTAGAGAAGGGTGCTAGATCGAAGCGGTCCAGAAGGTCAAAAGGTCAGGGGAAACATTTCAGCATCTTTGTAAGGAAAGTCCAAGCATCAACTATCAGCTAGCTACTGTTCAAAATATAGCTCAAGCACAAATGAAGTACTTTGCTCTTAAAAACCACTCGACAGCAGAATGCTGCGTGTGCGTTCTGCCTGGTTCAGAAATGGACCAGCACACAGAGCAGCCTTTGATGCGGGGGGGGGGGGGGGGGGGGGGGGGGGGCATCCTTTACACTGTGGGCCATTCTCCAGCACCGTCCTTTCACAACAATGCAGGATATTATTCACGCGCAATGGAAGCAGGGAAAAACATTCAGAGGAGCGCACGAATGCTAAACCGTGCACGTTGGTTCCCAGCAGAAACAAGGGAGGAAAATCCGCCCTCGCCACGGCCGTTTGACGCGCTGCCAGGGTTACGGAGATTAAACTTTGTGTCCGGGCAGCTTAGTCAGCTAAATTCTGGATATGACCTAGAATCAAATATTTAAATTAAAGTGAGGTTTTCGCACGGCTGTTGCTTTTTCACTGTCACGCTGGAGACAGAGCGGCCGGCACCACACAGATTCAGACAGTGATTCTGGCTCACAGGCAATAAGAGAGGCGTTTGATTAATCGTGGTCGTCTCCCGCCTGTAATGAAACGCCACTGGTGCCTAAAAATCCCCCCCACCTCAGGATTGTGTTGTTGGCCAAACGTGCACTGTTGTGTAGAGACAGATTAAGCCAGGTGTGAGGACAGAATGTGCACAGTGAGGTCAGAGTTCTCTGAGTCAGCATTAAAATACAATATCAGCAACTTAAGCCCTGCTGTGGGACAACATTTCTGGGGTATTTTCAGTCCCGGCATCCCGTGGGTTCTGAAACACACGCGGGACACACACCCTGAGCGCACAAAACCCTGTCTGACACACACTTCTTCTGAACACACAGCTGGGGAGAGAAATCATTCTTACCAGCAACACCTCGCCAGACACTCCTCTGTTGTTGAAAACCACACACCTGGAGAAAAAAAAAGAGGAAAAATGTGTTTCTTTGTTCAGCTGACTGAAATGTAGCATCTTTAGATGATCTATTTTCCTTTATTTCATTTATCTGATGAAGGTAAATATTTGTCACACGCTGAAATCGTGCCACAACTCATTCACAGTCACATCAGAAGATAATAAAACAGGGAAATGGTGCTTATTTAAACAAGTCCGTATGTGTAGAAATGATGCGTAACTCAGTATGTCATTTAAAATGTGGAACAAGAAAAATAAATGACTTTGTTTGTTGTGAATCCAGCCGCTGCCGCGGTCATGTTTGTGCTCCTATGAATCCTCCTCTGTCAAACTGGGGGGGAAACAAAGTGAGGATAGAAATGCATGAAAAGCGTGAGGATTAGCTACAAGTTTATCACGTCAGGAGAAACAGATACACCTATTAAAAAGGAAACCATTAAATAAAGTGGAGCTGCGATGAGGCGTGCAGAGCCCTCTGCTGCTGTGGCTGAGCACAGGGCCGGCCATCGATCATCAAAGGCGGTCTGACGGCGCGGCCCATCAGCAAGGTGTGGCTGCGTGAGGAAAAGGAGGGTGGGGGGGGCAGCGCACACGCGCCCGTCTAAGCTAAGCTGTAAAGCTTGGGCAGGGATAAGCTGTAATTCGTTGAGCAACGCAGAAAAGGGTGGGGGTGAAAGATGCCGAGTTTGCCGCCTCTCTGCTCAAATCTGGGCGGAGGAATGAGTGCAGAGAACACAGCGAGCGAGCTTTTAAAGTGGGCGGGGGGGGGATCCTCCATCTGTACTCTTCCAGCTTGTGCTGCTTTTTGGCTACTTGCAAAAACAGCTCTCAACACAAAGTGGATCTGTTTATCTGTGTTCTAAGGTCCTAATTGCTGCTGTTGCATAAACGTTGCATCAGTATGCTGCTGCGGGAGTCTAGTGGCAACAGGAGCCCGACAGACTTATAGCTGTGTGATTTAGCGCTGGGCCACGGCCAAGACCACCTACCTGTAGCCCAGATCCCGGCTCTGCTGGACCATGTGCAAGATGTAGGACTCTCTGCTGGTGCCGGTCAGACCCGGGAGAAGCAGGACCGTGGGCCTGGTGGCCGAATCAGGATGAGAGACGCTGTCGTCGTTGTCAAACCAATCCAAAGAGATCTGTCCTCCATCTGCTGCCTTAATGAGCTCACTGCAGAGAGGAGTGGGACACGCCACTCAGATTTCTCTGTCTGCACAGCTCTGCGCCTGTTTCAGTCATGTTTGGTTATAGTAAATGTACATGGTGATTTGTATCCTTTATTGATAATGAGAAGAAAGAAATAGAATTTGGGGGATGAGTTGTATTAGCAAGGTGGCGTTAATTAGCCGCTGTTAGCATCACATCTCGATGTTTTGCTACGCAGCAAGTTAAGATGAGGCTGTAAGAGTGGTCAGCATTTATGAACGATCAATTTCCGTGCTGTTAAAGCCCGTCATATGAGGTCACTTCACAGGCACCACTGCACATGCACAGCCGTGAGCGGGCCAACTGAACCCCCAGCATGAAATTACAGAAGTCCCATTAACAATACACCTGACTCGGAGCAGTTGGGGTGGTGGTGATGGTGGTGGGGGGAGTTGAGGCTCATCCTCCACTCAGAAAACAAGATGACCCAAGAGCCAGGGGTAAATGGGACAGCTACGAGTGTGTCCGTCCTTGACTAACTTCATTATGGGGCTAAGTTTGTCCCCAGAGGTGATATGTGATAATAACTCCACTGAATGTGACATCAGACACACCAGAAAGAGGAGCGTCCAAAGCAGAGGCTTTTGACAATGTTCTTGGGGGAAAGTGGGCGAACGGCGGTGTCGATTTTTGTGGTCAGTTGAACAATAACGGCCTTTCATTGGTTTAAAGTTTTCAAATAAGAATTTACAGGGTGCATTTTGGAACAACTAATCCAGGGATAATGTACAATGAAAAAGCTTAGCAGCGTTGCCTAACAACTGGGATATTGCACATTTAAGAAAGAAAGAAAGAAAGAAAGAAAGAAAGAAAGAAAGAAAGAAAGAAAGAAAGAAAGAAAGAAAGATAGAAAGAAAGAAAGAAAGAAAGATAGAAAGAAAGAAAGACCCAGTGATTGAGCACGTTCCGATGGCTGTGGTTCAGAATATCTGAAGGCGTTTGAATATTAGAAAAGCTGCTGTACGAAACAACGCCTAACTGGGTCAAAGGTGAACTCTCTTTCCCACATCACTAACGGCCTTTTTCTAGCTCTGATGCAAATTTAACAGGGGTCGGGCTCATCTGCTTGTTTCAGTGGGATGAGGGACGAGTGTATCCATCAGAGGGAGGACTTACTTTCTGTAGACAACTCCAGGCTTGGCTGTGACAAACGGTCTCAGCAGGGTCTGGATGCGGCTCTCCCAGCACCAGAAGGTGGGGTAGTAGGTCTCCGACACCACGGGACAATGGTCCCTCAGAAAATGGTAGAACTTTTTACCTCCGGAGATGAGCTGTGGCTTCTGCATGAATACAGATGAGCTCAAAAAGTGAAATTTAAACAATTAAGAACAACTTTCGCCCTTTTTCCAGCTTTAAATTATATTTAATTACAACCTTTGAAGGTAAAAATCTAATGGAGAGCAGATTTCCATGACTGATTTATCTTATATTCAGTTTCAAAAGCCATTTCACCATTTCACCTCAACACAAAATCAGTATATATGTGTGTTAAATTATATAATAATAACAAAGCTCTGGCATTATAACAAAAGTAATATTACACAGTGGGTACAAAACACTGTACACTGACTCGTTGCGGTCATTTTCATGCGATGCATTGTTAAATACTTTGCACGCATATAATTGTGGCAATATCAAACACATGCATGGGAAAAAACCAAAATTATTATTACATAAAAGCCGCTTAGGTGGCATTACACGCTTAGACGCTTCTACCGGCTTTTGGAGCCATTATACAGTAATGTTGGCCTAGTTTTATCCATATCGATGTTAACATAATTGCAATTTTCTGGAGGCACCGACTGATTTAAAGCAAGGATATCTGCAGAAATACCGAGCATGACATTCATTTGGGAACCCGGGGAGCAGCCGCACATGTCAGCGCTGCCGCTCGCCGGTGGAAAGATGCAGAATAATCGAATCCTGCATCAACAAAAGCGCCGGCCGGGCAGACCATCGTGCAGAGCACACTTCCGTTGCAGTCTGACGTGCATTAGAACGTGCCAAACGAATTTCAGGCTGTTAGATGTTCTTACCTTCGCTACTGAAATTAAATAGTAGCAGGTGTACGCTGCGCTAAAGCCCAGCACCAGAGACAGCCCGACCCCCGAACCGAACAGACCAACTTTCACTTGATTTTCCAGATAATGTGACAGATCACGTGTCACAATGTTGAAGTCGAAGTCCAGCGAGATCATTGCAAGGTCCCTGTATTGAACAGCTCGGTTTCGACAGCTCGGTGGAAAGTCGGCTGTGTGCGCCTGCCTGCGAGAGACCACTGTGAAGGAGACAGTCAAGGGGACCCGACGCTGGGCGATACACCGCATGGTCGAGAGGGGGCGCTCTTTGACCACTGGCGAAGCTCAGCTCAATGTCGCCCCCTAATGTCCGCAGAATTAATGAACGCCCAAAAAAAATCAAATGCTTGGGATTGTGTTCTGAGGTGTAGATTAAAATAAGTCATTTTCAAAATAAATTTTTTTAAAAAAATAGCCCTTTCAAAATGTTACAGGAGGGAATCTGGATCTGCACTCACCTTAATTTAATTTGGTTAAAATAAAGGAAATGTGCAAACCAAAAACCAACCAGACAGCAAATTCATATAGGATGTTTCACTATATGCTTTATACATATTTATCTAACATAAAAGGTTCATATAAAAACATGTGTTGGACAAAAAAAAAAAATCTCGTGCAAGTTTTATAATTCATACAAAGTTAGTGAAGTCTGTTATAATGCTAAAATAAGTCTTGGTTAATCTTTGTAAGTGCAAGACTTGTTCTTTCAATAAATTGTAACCTGCCTTACAGCTTTGAAAAAGAATCTAGTACATATGAAAAGTAAAATTTTCACAAATCTGTCGCCACGGGAAACTGCGTCGGTGCGCATGCGCAAAGCCTGTTTAGTTTTCCACGTCTCGATTAGCCTTCGGCTATTTTCGGTAATTTCCGGAGATGGTGGTCGTGAAACCCAAACGATGATTGACAATAATGGCGACGCGTCTATTCTAAGTTGACTCCTGGGAAACAGTTCTGGCTAACTACGGGATCGTTGAGTGTGCATTTTCAGCACCGCTGGTAAAACAAACAAGGAGGAACAACTCCCCAAAGGAGTAACTCTACAATTTTCCCCCAGCGAGGAAGGAAATGTTACCCAGGAGGGGTTTATCCGTTGCGATAGCTCGCAACTCGGCTTGCTAGCTTGCTAAGTTGAAGAGGTGGCATTGTTGTGTCTGAAGTGCAGGAGTGCGCCCTTCTCTGCGATCCATATATGCTACCAACGTGACCATCATACAGGTTTTCGTGGTAGATATTTTGGTGTCACCTGGAATCCCATGGCGGCGTTGGCCTAGAATTAATCTTTTTCCAGTGTTTTTGTGAAGGGGGTTCGGCTACGTTGCTAACTCGGCTAGCAGGCTCTGAGAATTGTTTCAGTCCTGTTGTGTCTTGTTTGCGGTCGCATTCAGAAATCTGCCTTTCGGTAAACATATAGCCTGCTAGCCGTTCGCTAGCTCCAAGATCAAGCCTTTTTTTTGTGGATTTGCGACTCTTTCTTTTTGTAAATGACCACCGGCAGAAACAACCGAGCGATGATGGAAGGAGTTGGGGCAAGAGTCGTCCGCGGACCCGACTGGAAGTGGGGGAAGCAGGATGGTGGAGAAGGACATGTTGGCACCGTCAGGAGTTTTGAAAGTCCCGAGGAGGTGGTGGTTGTCTGGGATAATGGAACGGCTGCAAATTACCGTTGTTCTGGAGCTTACGACGTGAGAATACTAGACAGTGCTCCAACAGGTAACTTTGTGTGTTGCTTTCAAGTTGTATTGTCTTTTAACAGTTCTCTGCATCAGATTGGGTCTGTGACATTGCATCTTCTTCACTAGACAACCAATCTACCAGAATGTATTATTACTATTATACATTGCCATTATTATTCATTGTTTCTCTTCCATTGTAAAGGTGGTGGATTAGTTAACTTATAGTGATTGTTAGGACCAGCTTGTCTCTATTTGGATGAAAAGTGTGTGTTTCAGGTTATCTGTGTCTGCACAAAATGTAAAAAACAAGCTTCATGAGACTTTACAAGAGGTGCACGATCAAGGCCAACAAATATCTCGTGCAGCTTTTGACTACACAGCCCCCATCAAGGCTAATATATTGCCAAATATTTATTTCATAAAGTTGTTAGGTACATTTTTTTGGGTGTTTAGAAAGTATTTAAGGTGTTTTTTGGGTTAAATACAGCATTCACCCATTTAGATAGTTGTATTATATTCCCACTAGCATTATAGAATGCTGCAAGTTACAGTTAAGGCGTTATTAAATATTAGGAAGAAAAGTCACTATCAACTCTTAAAAACTTTGTTTCTCCTCTTTTGTCCCCTTTCAGGTATCAAGCATGATGGAACAATGTGTGACACCTGTCGACAGCAGCCCATCATTGGTATTCGGTGGAAATGTGCTGAGTGTACAAATTATGACCTTTGTACAACCTGTTACCATGGAGACAAGCATCACCTGAGACACAGATTCTACAGGATCACCACCCCGGGCAGTGAGAGGTTGGTCAACTCTGCAATGTTTAATGATTTTTTTCCCTGGACCCACCTAAATTTGATCAAATATTCCCAGTGCAGATGTATTATCAGTGTACAGTCCTTTGCGTATAATATTAGAGAAGAGGTTTATGCATCCTCCATAAAAGAGAGGCAGAATCTGTCTCTATACTCCCCGTCTGTCAGTTGCTTGGCAACAACTAAACTTTAAGAGTAGCCAAATGTTTAAAATAATAATAGAGTACATATATTCTGTTGAATTTGGCCAGATTTCCAAGACTTTGAGAGTGATCCAATACTGAAATTGTGATATGTATATGTAATATAAATCCAGGAATGGACTTATGATAATGTGATATAATATAATATAAAAAAACTCAAGATCTTAGATAAATTTGGCTAATACTCCAATCCTAAAAGTAATATTGGGCAATATCAAAATAATGAAATTAGTTACTTTGTGGTCTGGTCTGGTTCATGCACAGACAAGGTCAAGTTAAAATAGTCATAAACCACTTTATTTGCACATTGAACCAATATACACGCTAAAATTCTTGTCAAGACGTGTGATCTGAGGCCCGGTTTAGCCAGCCACCATTGTCCAGTTAAAGAACACATGGCCCAACAGCTGGTAGCCTTTTCAGCTTTTCAGAATCGTCTCCCCTGAGACAGACGTTGCATAATTCACCATGGGTGCCGGCTTTCTCCCCTGCCTACAACGCTATGATGGTGTCGGGGGAGGGGGGGTGCATTGTTACGCCACAGTTGGGGTGGCTGAAGAGAAGGTAGTTGTGGGTCACAAGCTGTTTGAACTGGGCAGACCTTCGCTGTGCAGCTGCCTGGTCGGCCGTCATGGCTCCTTTTTAATGGTTAGAAAGCGTCGACATGTTTATTAGCTTTTTCTGCTATTGGGGCTTCAATAACAGCATTTTACTAACTTTACCCCTTTACTCTTTTCACATTTATAGTTTGAGTTTCATTCGTGTTGAGTTTGAACATGAAACCAGCAATGGGGGATTCATTAAAACTGCATCCAAGCAGAAGTTTTTAAAACCAAAACCAAAACTGTATTTTAAGGCATTACATTTCATTTTTTCCCTCCTTGGTTTGTTCAAATCTGTGCAGAGTGCTTTTGGAATCACGCCGCAAATCAAAGAAGATCACAGCTCGAGGGATCTTCACCGGAGGCCGCGTTGTCAGAGGAGTGGACTGGCAGTGGGAAGACCAAGATGGAGGCAATGGGAGGAGAGGAAAGGTGCGTTCCCCTTAGGGAAGGAAATGCAGATTTCCTAAATGTTTTGCTTGACTAAAATAGTCCCATACATCACCCTTTGTGAGCCACCGGGTCAAGTGAATAATCCTCACGAGCACTGCTGAACACATCCTGTACGCTTCAAGGTTTGCAAATCACTCAAACCAGGATCCTTTCTGCTGGATGGTTTATGTGACAAACAGACCTGCTTTGGGATGTGATTTCATATGGAAATTTATAGTTCACGAAAGGCTCTGCATGATTTAATATACGTATTTCTATACGTATATCCTTAATATGTATAATAAAATAGACAAATGTCTTTGTTGAAGCCTTTCTTTATCTAATTAAGTGTAATAATGTATATCCTTTCTTGTTATTCTACCAAAACTGAATAAAACTAAAAGCCATGTTGACATGGTGATGATGATATTAAGCATTTATCGTATAACTTGAGAATAAATGACCCTAAATATTAGGATTATATATTCACCTGGAAAGTCCTCTCTGACCTTGGACTCTATGAGGTGTCTTGTTTCATGCAGTTGATTCCTGTTTATTTTTACAGTAACTTCCCACCTGGTGAAAATCCGGCAAAAGTAATGAGGCGTTTTAATGAGATCGCATGTGGAAACATTCGGTATTTATTGTGGTCAAGACTCCAGCAGGCTCAAGTCTCACCTTGGACTTTATTGCCTGTTTGAATGCCAGATTTGATGGCTGGTGTCTCAGGCTGGAGGCAGCAGCCCCCCCAGAAAAATGCTACTGAATATCACAGCTCCGATGTTCCATTAGATTAAAGTGACTACTGCCTCCATGGAGGTCCATGAATCAATTGCCTCTACAAGGGGCCTAAAAATAATGTAACAAATTGACTTTCCTTTTTTTTGTCACAGAATTGAGTTATGGTTTATTTCTTTCCAGATAAAGTTGGTTAGAAATTATATTGCTTTCCATTGCTGCAGAGATCTCAACAGTCAGATAAATTCATGCCTTAGTGCACATTTCTTTTCTGATACATGATTGGCTTTGGCGTCCTGTTGCTCTCATCACTTTTAGTCTGAAATGTGGATCACTACAAATGATTTTTTCCAGCCAATAGATTTGCTTGCGCAGTTATGTTGAGATAGGTTTACACCATTTGATGAGTGTGGAAGGAAAATCAATTGTGTTGCAGTTTCGCTTTAAGAGACAGCCACTGTAGGTCTAAATCTTGCTGTAATACATGGATTACTTTAAGAAGACTGTAAAGGATTTTATCAATTAGTCTATTTTATCAGGCTTAAATCAATTGTGTGGAGTACATAGAGAAGAATAGGTGACTTTTAATTCCCCAGAGAACCTTATGTCTTTATTTCAACTGGGTACCTATTTCCACCTGGTACAGGAAGCCTTCACATTCTAGGACTGTAGATTATATTCTAGCATTGAACAAAGGCATTGAAAAGTCTTGAGAGTCAACATGGGGTAATCAGCAAGACTGTTTAATCCGAACCCTTGATTTGTTGTTTCTATATCAGATACTGAATTCTAATTAAAAGTGTGGATTAGAGCCCTCAAAACCTTCACTTTTAAAGCTTTTTTTCAGGGTCACATCATGTTATTTTCCCCTTTAATTTGCATTCATCCTAATTTTCATTAATGGGTTAGGGGGATCCGAGCTTTCTGACAGCTCATTATTTTGGTTCAAATGCTGATTGTGAATGTATAAAGTCATGATATCAACTGTTCAGAAACTGTAAATATTACTGCATGCTTCATGTGGATTGTGCATTTGCTGCATTGAGCTATTTCACACCCATCAAATCCAGCAAAATCAGCTTCTGCTGGTCTTTTAAAATGCTGAAGCCTTTACTTTAAATCTGGTTTAATTAGCCGTCCTCTGCTTACACAGGTGACAGAGATCCAGGACTGGAGTGCAGCCAGTCCTCACAGTGCTGCCTACGTTCTGTGGGACAATGGGGCCAAGAACTTGTACAGAGTTGGCTTTGAAGGAATGGTGAGCAGACCTCCAGACTAACCCTCCCTTTCACTCACACTCTTTATTTTTAAGACACAAAAGATCATCGGTCAGGTGGCTTTTCTTTTTGACTACTCTGCTTTTTTGGGTGGTGATTGTGCAGCCATCATGAGTGAGGACGGGAAGATATCTGCATGATAAAGACAAGCTGTTCATTCTGGGTTTTATGGGGGGAAAACAGCTTTGATGAAAGGCTACGTTCATTGCAGGAGCAGTAAAACACGTGTCTCGGACAGAAAACTTTGTCCTCATTGGCGGAAACCTCCCGTTCTTCTTTTGAAAGGGACCAATCAGGCATCAGGGCTTCAGAGCAGATTTGTCTTTTGTTATTCTAATAGGCGAATCACAAGGTTACACAGCATCTGCTGCGGAACTGCGTCAGACAGAGCCCCCCAGTGTGAACCTGTTATTTTTGCTTTGTGTTAAATTGACCAATTAAATACGAATACACTGCAGACTGTACAGTGTTTTGTAAATGCTGCGACCCTTTCCAGTTTTCTCGCGCCTGCTGTGTGCACAAAATTTACGCCAAATTAGAAGATGTGACTTGAAAGTGCTCTGCTGGCAGAGCACGGTGGGAAAGACTTGAGATTTAATTAGTTGGGACCGGTTCTATTCCGTGGAATGTTGACCTCAGAATTATTCACGGTGGTTGTTGTTCTCCATCATCGCAGTATACGGGCCATTTCTTTGTGTAACGGTTAAACTGCAAAATAAAATAAAATTCTCTGCTGTCACCTTTTCTCTTTGTTAGTCTGATCTCAAGTGTGTCCAGGATGCCAAAGGGGGTACTTTCTACAGAGACCATTGTCCTGTTTTAGGTAAGTTATCCGATCTAGTGTCACATCATTATTGCACCATTTTTCTCACCTATTGTTTTGGTGCAGTGAATTCAAGGGCATTGGAGCAATCTTGACTTTGGCCACAAGATGGCAGCACTAAATAGTAACTCTTACATCCTGGTGTAGCTCGTGCAGTTACAGGACTAGGACCACCGGAATAAATCTGGACATCCATTTAACACTGCAGCACTATTGTTATTAATAAGTTGTAGTCTTTTGTTTGCTTCTTTTGATTTGTTAGCCTTTTGGATGACACATGCATGTAAAGTTTTTCCCCAGAGATTTGAAATAAGAATATCTTTACTCACCGTTATTTCTCAGGGGAGCAGAATGGCAATAGAAATCCTGGAGGTCTTCAGATTGGAGACTTGGTCAACATTGATTTAGACCTTGAGATTGTTCAGTCACTCCAACATGGCCACGGCGGATGGACTGACGGCATGTTTGAGACCCTCACAACGACTGGAACAGTATGTGGCATTGATGAGGATCACGACATTGTTGTTCAGTACCCCAGCGGCAACAGGTGAGATTAAATGGACATGCATGATATGCAGAATATTTAGATTAGACTTGGTGATGTATCTAAACCTAAATGTCTGTATCCACAGATGGACTTTCAACCCAGCTGTACTGACAAAGGCCAATGTAGTGCGCAGCGGTGAAGTAGCAGCTGGGGCAGAAGGGGGTGCTTCCCAGTTCCATGTGGGAGACCTGGTTCAGATTTGCTATGACATCGACCGCATCAAGCTGTTACAGAGGGGCCACGGAGAATGGGCTGAGGCGATGCTGCCGGTAAGACAGAAAGCTGCTTGTATTCCGAAGTCTAAAATACTTGTTATTGTTACTGGGAGTATCTGTATCCATGTGACATTATGGACTGAAACTTTAAAGTTTTACTATCCTGCAACGTTGTCTTATAAATACAGACCGAGAAACACGGATGTATACTTTTTATACCTACTGCTATAAATCTATCATGCTGTTTATGATCTTTAGGATTTTCCCGCACATCTGTCAATCGTTTTACATCTGTGAGTGATGGAATTATATTTATAGATTCCTTTTCTTTCATTCTTTGGTTCTCATTATTCATTGCAGCACAACATACTGTAGGTTATGTAATCCAGTCTACTCCAATATGCCACTTGTCCCTGCCAAACTGGTCCCCCTCAGCAGCTAATGAGCCTTAAACCCCCAAGATGGGTTGTAGCTTTGATCACTAACCACGGCTGTTTGCTGCCTGCTGCTGCTCCTACTGCAGCAATCCCGATTATTGATGGCATCCTCTAGGACAGCCCAGACCCGGCACACTTAAAGCACCACTCTCTTATATCGCCCAGATTGAGATATGATTCCAAAGAAGAAGGCATTTTGCCCTGTCAGTTTCAGAGCGTATTGCCTGCACAGATGAAGCCATATAAAGAGATGTTATCTGTCTTTTCTCTTGTAAGTACACATCCTGTGAGTAATGACAAGACAGCCAAAATGGGTGTTATAGTTATTATTGCCATTATTTTTGCCTCAAGCTTTGTTTCTACTTCACAAAGAGCACTTTGTTAACCTGCTATGATCTGTTCTTTATCCGTACTTCCACCCGGTCATTTATTGTTCCTGTTTACGCGCTCCCTCCATTGTTCCCCTGCCTGTTATTGGCCGTTATACACTGAGCAGTCACAAGCGTATCCATCATTTTTCAACAGACCCTTGGAAAGGTAGGCCGGGTGCAACAGATCTACTCAGACAGCGACCTGAAGGTCGAGGTTTGTGGGACTTCTTGGACATACAATCCTGCCGCCGTCACCAAAATCGCCCCCTCTGGCTCTGCCGTCAGCAACGCCTCTGGAGGTACGAACGAACAAGCGATGCTGACACAAAGACAGTTCATTCTCTCTTTCTCTGTCATCTACACGCCGTAATTTCATGCGTTTGCACCCTTTGCTTGATTAGAACGCCTGTCTCAGTTGCTGAAAAAACTATTTGAGACGCAAGAGTCTGGCGACATCACAGAGGAGCTGGTAAAGGCAGCAGCCAACGGAGACCTGGCTAAGGTGGAGGACATCTTAAAACGACCCGACGTGGATGTAAGTGCGGGACATACGGAGATGATATTAATAATAATTATTAGTTAATAGTTATTATTGTTAGTTAATAGTTATTATCATTACTACACAGTTTAGGAATGCAGATATTGAGGACATTTAAATATGAGCTCTGGCTGTGGTCTTCACTTTTTTTCCAGTGTATTACCAGTAGATCTGGGGGGAGTTGGGGGGGTTCCCAACTCTTGAGCCTAACTCGCTCAGAAACGCATTTAACCAGGGTGCAGAGGAGCCACCAAAGAACATTAGTTGTGTACTTTTGCTCCTGTTTCTGATACAACTGATCTGAGATATACAAACCCATATGGATGCAGATGCCTTTACTTTGATATGCGTCCACGTATGCATGAGTTTGCACGGATGAGAGCCGCTGTTGAGATTCGTCTTCCTTTTGAGAACTGTACATGTTAAGGTTGCAGCTCTTGTCTTTCAGAGCAGGAGAGAATGTACGTGTGCGTGAATGTGTGCCAGTAGTAAAAGCTGGCCTGATGCCCTCCTGCCTTTCAGCAAAATTATTTACTTGAAGTTGAGAAGACTGAGCTTCGGCAAGTGATTAGCTGCCAGGATAATGGATGTCTGGAGGCTCTTGAAAGAGTTCACATTAATATTTATGCCGTGAGGTTTTGCATGTCTGCGGTTGATGATGAAGCATGCACTCTAGCCATTCATGCCTGTACACACAAAGACACACTCACCAGTCTTGTTTCTCTTCAGGGGAACAAGTAATTTAGTCGATGCACATCGGCAAATGAAATGCGCTGTCACCCACAGGCGCATTCTTAGTTAAATTCTCAATCTGTCGGCAGGTGAATGGGCAGTGTGCTGGACACACCGCTATGCAAGCAGCCAGTCAGAATGGTCACGTGGACGTCCTGAAGCTGCTGCTTAAGCACAACGTGGACCTGGAAGCTGAGGTTCGCTTTGATCCAATTGACCACCTCATTGACATGCATGTATGATTCCGGTCATTGCCTCACACAACTGATTGTTATTCAGGACAAGGACGGAGACCGCGCCGTGCACCACGCGGCCTTTGGTGATGAGGGCTCCGTCATCGAGGTGCTGCAGAGGGGTGGCGCTGACTTGAATGCCAGAAACAAGCGAAGGCAGACGCCATTACACATAGCTGTTAACAAGGGCCACTTGCAGGTGGTCAAGACTCTCCTGGACTTTGGCTGCCACCCCAGCCTCCAGGTATTTATCCTTCTTTTACCAAGGAAATCTCCTGTGCTGTACAAAATTAGCATTGTATTAAAATGCTCATAGAAGTTTCAGGTTTCCAAAAAAAGTAACACAGAGATATTATTTTAGGATTCAGAAGGCGATACACCC